>NC_048238.1:7411984-7503240 GCF_002007445.2 Ailuropoda melanoleuca | reverse complement strand
AGACAGAAAAGATGAGAGGCTAGACCAGAAGATGGCCTCAAATGCAGAACATGCAGTAATCTACTGGAATTCCTTAGAACAAATCAGAGTCCCTTACTTAAGCCCCACTCCAGGCAAAAATGCATGCAATTCTAAAATCCATAGAATTAAGATTAGACACAAATAAAACAAAACAGCAACTGTCACAAGGCTGGAGGGCATTTTTTCTCTTCTTTCCACGTTCTTTTACTCAAGGATTTCTGAAATGAACTTTGTCCACTGCACTAAGCCCACTGCCTCGAACAGAGCCCAACACGTACAGGCACTCAACACTGAATGAATGAATGAATGAGTTTGCCTCAGAACGAACAGTCCTTGTTTATAAATCAAACAATGGCATTTAACATGTGACCAAGTAGGCACCCTTAAAACAGTCGCTCTGTCCTTTGACCGGGGAAGGCTTTTCACCATCCCAATCCCCCGTAACACTACCCCAGCGCAAAGCTCCTACCTGACAGATAAGGGCACCGGGGCCGAGACAGGCAGAGACTGGCCAAGCAGTGGGCCCATCTCAGCCCAAAGACACCGACCCTGGTCACTTTGTTCCATCTCAACACTGGGTCTAACGCCCCTCAGCCTGTTCTAGAGAAAGCCTCCCACCTCGGGTGCCCATGCTTCCAATACAAGCATGCATCCGAGCAAGGGAGGAGCACAGAGAAACAGGCCTGCTTTGGCCAGGCCCAGAACGCCACAGCTGCAGAAGCCCGGGGTGGGGGGGCACTTGGCCCCACTGCGTCGCCATGCAGTGCGGGTCTCGGACAGAGAACGTTTGCAGAAGTGCCCCGCATGAAAGTGCTTGTCAGCACCAGTGGCTGCCTCTCCCTGCCCAAGGCTGTTTAGGGGCAGATTCAGGAGACACACGTGGGCCAGTTCAATCCACCCGAGGGCTCTGCATCCCAGCACTCAGCTCCTGGGCTGGTCCCACAAGAGACTCCAGCAGCTGGATGAGTTTGGCTGACCCAGTCCGTGAACCCGGGCATCGAGGGTCACACCAGCTCCATGGGGTTCCGTGGATTTGTACCCTGGGACCCCAGCACTCATGTGTGCTGAGATTTCCACATGGCGAGGGCAAAAACAGTCAAGGCGGAATGGGGTCCTAAGAAGCAGGGGGTACTCACGGGACCACAATCCACCCCCCTTGAGACAACCAACCCAACGAACTCCCAGGCCCTCCTACCCAGAACATATACGACAGAACACCAAGGGGAGAGCAGAAGCACAAGAGCCCAGACGAAAACTTCAGTTCAGGGTCCCTTTCCAGACTCAAATCAACTCTGCGTTTACCCTGAGTGAAGTGACAGGGCATGCGATCATCTCAAGCAAACAAAAGTTCACTCCAGCTTTTCCTATGAGCTGGGCTCTCCCAATGCCACTACTTCCCGCCAGCACTGACACCAGCCACATGTCACCACGCAGACCTCTATCTATTAACGATGAGTATCCAAGCACCGATAACTCCAACACGTACCGAGAACAAGCTCCCACGTGACGGAACGACAGGCAAAAGGGCATCTGCAGGGATGCAGTAATTCAGCTATTAAACTCTACGTACAGAGGCTCATACAGATACAGCATAGGGTCCTCTCAACACACTGAATTTGAAGGTCCAGTAGATTATCACATGGGCGGGGGAGTTCTCCAAAGCTCAGCTGATACCCAGATAAACTTCTGACAGCCATGAAATGGGGACTGCAGACCCGGCCTCTGACGCAGCCCGTGGCAAAACAGAAGCCGGCAGCCCGGCACATGCTGAAAGGCCGGGCAACAAGGACTTGGGGTGCCGAGCTGGCTTTAAGCCTCCGATGCCAACCAAGAGCCCAAGACAGACTGTGGGGAGGCGCCTCTGGGAGCGGACATGTGCCAGGCTGCCGGCTTCGTGCTGCCACAGAGCCAGCAGGCTCTCTGGCTGGGGGGGGGGGGGGGNAGATAAGAGGAAGGGGTGGCTTGCCGCAACGCCGACCGTGCCAGCAACAGGGCTCCCTCTGCGTGCCGGCGCCTGCCTCCCACCCTCCTGCCGGCCGCCCCACGCCTGTCCAGGCTGTCGTTCTGCGGACAAGGCAAAAGCACCCCGATCCTGGGAAGGGGGGCGCTAAGCAAGGGGCTCCCAGCTTCCCGCACTCCATCCCCTTCTCCATCCCCTCCTGCCTCTGAACAGGGACAAGGAACCCCGGGAGCCCTGGGCAGAGCTGGCACGTCCCACAGAAGGGAAGGCACACCAGGGGGTCGATGCCCTGAGTACTAATGACCAGGACCGATCTCGAGTCACGTGCAAGTTCTCCGAGTTCTCTTTTCTGGTTGGCTCTTCCCCCGAAGCTGGCCCACCTTTCCGTGGCACCCTGCACCGACGTGGCCCGGGCTTGCTGGATCTCCTCCTCCAGGCGCGTCCTCTCCTCCTCCAGCCGGGCCACGTCTTCCACCGGCCTTCTCTGCTGAATGATGAGCTGCAGCTCTTGAAGCAGGGCTTCCTTCTCCTTGATGAGCTGCAGCCGGTCCCTGTCGGCCTCGGCCAGGCCTGGCCATGACTCATTCTCAAGCTGGGCCAGCTGCTGCTGGATCATCGAGACTCTGCAAGAGACGGGCCCAGAAAAATCCGTGACGTCAAAGTATCACCACACACTTTCCACACCATCGCACGGATCCTAGAAACTTACTCTGCTAAGGAAATACTGAAATTATGGCACCAAGTGAACCTGAAATGACAAAAACAAAGCATCTGGAAATGACGGGTAATAAAACGAACGAGTAGGTCCTGTGCATAACCTCCCCTGGTCTAGGAGATTTGGGATGGCAGTTAGCATGGCATGCTTGCTTCAAAGAACGGACGAAAAGGCTGGCATCCTCCACACCCTGTGCACTGTGTTGTTTCAGATTCGTGCTTTCCTCCACGGCACTGTCCCAGAGCAGGATGCAACTGGCTCCTCTCCCCATCCCCCATCATCAGTAGCTAAACACAGTGCTGGATGCACGAGAGACGCTTCTGGCTTCCTGCCTGCTCTGCTGTACCCAACTGCCAACACCCACCAGACAAAGCAACAGGAGAGAAATGCACCCATCACGGGGCTTCTGGACAGAAAGTCCCCGAAGCCCGGCGAGCCACGTCTTCCAGCTCTGTTTGGTTTCTCCAGCACCAGGGACCTGGAGCATGAGTGACATTCAAAACGCCTTGCAGAGAGAACAGACACTCAGCAAGAGCTAAACGCGTGAAACTGCACAAACATGCCAGCAAATACACGGACGCACGAGAGTCAGCCCTGCTAAGCGCGCATGCCAGCGTCAGGCCACCGGGGGTGCCAACCAGTCGGCCTCACCAAATGTATCGGCATGACCATGCTCCGGCTATAAAAGTACGAACTCTGCTGTCACCTTCCACGTGCCTACGTTTCTACGTGTTTGCTTGGCACACGAGCTGCATCGTTTTGTGTCCTGAGTTGTCGCTGAATGCAGATTAAACGAGCTGGATGTGGCTCGTGTTGTCAGAGCAGCCTTTCACAGGCAGACTAGAATGATTTCAGCCCTTCAAGTCTAAGTGTAGCTAAACAGGAGGGCTATCTGTTTTCAGACAGAAATGAGGGACGCCAGACTCGCCCTGAACCCAAGGCTGTGGAGGGCAGAGGTTGGCATACATGCGCCAAAAACAAAATCAACAGACTTCTCTGAGGTCATAGAGAGCTGTGAAGACAGGGAAGCGGCAGGGCACATAGCCCTGTATCCTCTAAGGCAGCAATTCTCAAAGTGGGGTCCAGCAGGCAGCATCAGCATTACCAGGAGCTCTGTTACAAACGGAAACCTTGGGTGCCACCCCAGAGCTGTTGAATGCGACACTCTGGGGATGGCGTTGGGTGACCTGGGCTTTAACAAGTCCTCTAGGTACTTTTTTTTTTTTTTAAAGATTTTATTTATTTATGTGACAGAGAGACAGCCAGCGAGAGTGGGAACACAAGCAGGGGAGTGGGAGAGGAAGAAGCAGGCTCCCAGCGGAGGAGCCCGATGTGGGACTCGATCCCAGAATGCCGGCATCGTGTCCTGAGCCGAAGGCAGACGCTTAACGACTACGCTACCCAGGCGCCCCCCTCTAGGTACTTCTGATGCTCACTTCAGTTTCAAAGCCCTCTGCTTTCAGGCAGCCCGGCCTGGTCTGGGTTCTGGAAGATCCTTACTGGCCGTGGAGCTCTCAGGGGCCTGCCTTAGGCTCCAGTGCGATGACCCTCACTCCAATAGGAACGGCAGGAGCGCTCCTGCCACCAACCTGTCCCTGCCCAGGGCACTCGATCTAATCAAAGCTGGCATCCTGCCCGCTAGGTCCAGACCTCAGAACCCTCAACACTGTGCTCCCTGCCGATACTGCCAATCACCTGGTGTTGGCCCGCGTGTGAAAGCCTGTCGGGCTCCTCTTGAGCTAGACACGAGCATGGGGCCTAGTCAGCCTGGCTGGAGGGCTGGGTAAGGCACCTTCTTCAAGTACCAAACCAATCAAAAAACCCAACAGTTTACCAAAAAAAAAAAAAAAAAAAAAAAAAAAAAAAAAAAAGAGCAGGGGCGCCCAGGTGGCTCAGTTGGTGAAGCGTCTGCCTTCGGCTCAGGTCATGATCTTGGGGTCATGGATCGAGCCCTGTGTTGGGCTCCCCGCTCAGCAAGGGGGTCTGCTTCTCACTCTCCCTCTGCCCCTTCCCCCAGCTTGCGCTCTCTCTCAAATAAATCAATAAAATCTTTTTTAAAAGTAGTACACAAGTAATAGTTTAAACGTGCACACCGTACTCAAGTCCAATTCCCCAAGAAGGTAAAGAAAATAGCTGAATGTCAGTAGCTTTATTAGGCAAGTTCTTTTCCAACTTAAAACTAATTTCCTGAAAATGTGTTGGAAAATGGTGCCAAAGCATGTCACTGAAAAATACCACTGACAGAGGCGGCTGACCAGGACTAGGAACCCAACCGGGCTTGAGCATCCATCTACGTCTAATTAGTGTAATGAAAATTTATGGCAGTCATATAGCTGAAGCCCAAGGAAAACGCACTCCAAGTCGGCCCATAAATAAGTTAGTGCCGAATCAGACATTATACCCAATGAAATTTCTGGAATTTTCTACTGGAGATCAAGACAAGTCAAAACTAAGGAAGAAATATGAAAGAGACAAACAACACTGTGCAAATCCATTGTGTTCTCATACTTTTTCATTTATCTGATCAATCCACAGGAAAGCCTCCCTGAACCCAGCTGAAGTTAGCGTTATTACTTTGTAACATATACTAATTCTCATTCATAGACTACAAGTACCCACATTTTGAAAAGCACGCCCTCTGAGTTTTCTGAGGTGTACATGGAAGGTGATCAAGATTCCGTTTGAGTTGGCCAGGTGCTGGTCAGCTGCCACTCTACAAGCAATCAAGTTGCTAAGGGGGGCAGATAATCCAACCCCAGATAATCCTATGCTTTCCAGGCAAATCTCAAGTAATACCCACTAGCAGAAAACAGAATGAGGGAAGAAAAGAATTATAGCCGGGAAGAGAGGTGAAAGACCAACTTCAAAAGATCTGTCCACTGAAGGCATAAGAGAAATTGTACAGCGGCCTGAGTGACACACGGTCCTGGGATTCTACAGAGCTTACGAGACAGATATGCACAGACACGCGGCAAGGGACGACCTCTGCAGCACACACGAGATCGGGACGAAGCTGACTTCGTGCAGCCCATCTGGAAAAGCCGTTTGGGCTGTGCTGAACACGAGGCAAGCGTTTCTATGCTGAAGAATCGTGCTTTTTCACATAAATTTCACAATGATGCAAATGAGTGCATGGTCGTCTCCGAGCTATCCATGAGTCCAGAAGGATACGGATATATAGTGCCAAGTGCCATTTCTCTCCCTATAGCCACACTCCAGATGCAGACATTCAGGGCCTGCTCTCAGCCAGGTTGAGAGTGTGGCACATACGTCTTGTCTGTCTGCACTGGAAGCCAAAAGCTCTAGAAGGATTCCTTCAGTGTTTCTTGTGCATTCACCGAGGGATAGCCGAGACGGCTTGGCCTTTGACGCACTATGCCTTGTCTACTCTGCTGCGGCCTAGAAACAAGCCATCTGCAAGGATACGCTTCGTGTGTTAGGTTTCATGGAGGAGACAGACTTGGCACCTGAGGCCAAACACAGGTGTAGACTTACAGTGCCCCCTCCCCCACTTCCCCGCCATACAGCTGGCCCGGAGGCTGGGACCCCACTCCTGCGAGCACCATCGTTCCAATTCTGAGCAAGACGAGAAAAACAATCTCCAGAAAGGCGCTTTTTTTCCCCCTGAAATATCATTTCAGTGAAATTAAATACAAGAAAGCAAAGTAAGGTCATGATTAAAGTTGGCAAAAAAGAAACTTCCCCAAGGTCATTTTTAAAGAAAACCGAGAGCAACTTAAAATTGGTGAGGGGTTTTTTCCCCTCTAAGTCAAGCGTAATCTGTACTGATGGTAATTTTTGATAGGTAATACATTTTATGGCCTATATATAACCCCTCACAAATGCCTTTACAAAAGCTTTAAAATATATGTCCATGTGCTCATGATACAGAAGAAATGAAATCCTCAGATCAAGCATTCAGGTTTCATATTCCAAATTCTATTCCCTGAACAGGTCTGATGCTGGCAGAAGTAAAATATGAATCATTTTTCCCTATTTTTGCCCAAATACATTTTCTGTTACAACCAAGGCACCATTAAACCATGAATGGAAACCTACGTTTATGCTGCAGAAACTACTGAGAGCCTCATAATTCCCATGGAAATCCTAAATGTGATTTGCATTTTTACTGTAAAAAAATGCTTTTTTTTTTAAAGATTTTATTTATTTATTTGACAGAGATAGAGACAGCCAGCGAGAGAGGGAACACAAGCAGGGGAGAGTGGGAGAGGAAGAAGCAGGCTCATAGCGGAGGAGCCTGATGTGGGACTCGATCCCATAATGCCGGGATCACGCCCTGAGCTGAAGGCAGATGCTTAACTGCTGTGCCACCCAGGCGCCCCAAAAATGCACTTCTAATAAACACAGTTTTGAGGTATATTTTACAGATCCAAAATAATCCTAAATTATTTGAATTTATACCTCAATTCTGCAGTTTACCATATAATTTTGCATGCTCCTAAAATACGGCTGCTTTCTGGAAGGAAGATAGAACTCCAGGCAAGCCACGGTCCCATCTGATGGTTATGAGACATGACGATGGGACCCCAACGCCACATTCTGGGGCACGGTGTCAGCTTAGAGCCTTGTGCCTTCAGATTTCAATCACAGCTACAGCTTTGATACTTCCTATGTTTTCTCTCTTTAGTTTTCTTTTTGTAAATATCCATGTAAGTGAAAAGCAAAAGTTCCAAGAAAATCTCAGCTAAGATCAAGGTCAGATGGGTGATAAAATCCTTTCAGTTGACTGAGCTAAATATTGATAAACTGGCGTCCATTTGGCTTAGCTCTCTCTATCCTACACTGGAATTCGAGAATGAATCTAGACTACATGGTGGCGGAAGGGTGTAATCACACCCCCACGCCCCTCCCTGCCCTCACACCTCATTTCCCCTTCGGAGAGCGAATTCCTTAAATGAAAAGCAGAACACCTGCAGGGTTCTTTGTCTTGGCCTGAGTGGGGAAGGAGGAGCCACAGTGGCAAAGATGCTTTCCTGTGCGCCCCCCCCCGCCCCGGCTGTGCCTCACCCCCGAACCCAGATACACAGTCACTGGAGAGACGCAGGAAAACCCTAAGTGACTGATCAAATCCAACTGGAATCCTAACACGACACTGACTGCTGACAAAGGATGAACAGCAGGACCCATCCTGGCAACAAACGCTAAGACACAGAGAAACTGGATGGGCCAAAAGTTTTGTTCCTATCTGGACTGTGAGTGTTTCTATGGAAACAGCTACAGTTTGTGCACAGTTCTGGAACAAGTGCTCTTAGGTTAAAAATAAGGAACTATCTGCGTCAGTGGGATTACTTCAAGACTTGTTCTTCCAAACTGGCTTTGAAAAATTCTACAGTTTATGGGCGCCTGGGTGTCTCAGTCGGTTGAGCGTCTGCCTTTGGCTCAGGTCACGATCCCGGAGTCCCGGGATTGTGTCCCACTTAGGGCTTCATGCTCGGTGGGGAGCCTGCTTCTCCCTCTGCCCCTCACCCCACTCTCATGCTCTCTCTCTCTCTCAAATAAATTAAAATCTTAAAAAAAAAGAAAAATTCTAAAATTTTTAACCAAGAATGTGACAATATTCCTATCATAAGGTCTGCCCTGAGAATCCAAAGTGATGTTCCTGAAGGGAAACAAAGAAGCAGTTGTTCGGGTACATTTCACATGACCTGGAGTTGAAAACACAAAACTAGTCAGCATGAGAGTTGTGGTTTGGTCTAGGGAATTCTCTAGCAATCACACCACTACTTGGAATTATGAGTCCCACTTACACAAACTTCCTTTAAATCTGAATACATCCTGATACTTCTCATTGTCCAGAACACTGCATTTTGATCATTTCCCGACTTCTGAAAAACAGTCTCAAATCTAGATATGCAAGGGGAGACTTCTCTGAAATACATATACACATACACTTCTGCCCCCACTTAGAAGTGGTAAAGCCCAGGAGGTTTTGCAGAGGATCGACAAGCTGAACTTCTGGGGGAGGAATGATTTTGGAAACGGGAGCTGGGGGACTGAAGTCCACAGCTGAGATAGCAGAAATGACAAGACCAAATACTGAACTATAGCGCTAAAATAATGCAAGAAAAGGCCACCTGCCATTCCCAGCCTCAGGGTGAAAGAGCTGAGAAGGATGCATTCCGTTATTCTTTGCTAACACTGCCATTAAAAGTGATGCACTTTGGGGGTACCTGGGTGGCTCAGCCGGTGAAGCGTCCGCCTTCGGCTCAGGTCATGATCCCGGGGTCCTGGGATCGAGTCCCGCATCGGGCTCCCTGCTCAGCGAGGAGCCTGCATCTCCCTCTGCCTGCCTCTCCCCCTACTTGTGCACTCTCTCTGTGTGTCTCTCTCTCTTACACATAAATAAAATAAAATCTTTAAACGGGGTACGTGTTGCTTTCCTGTACATGGGCCAACCCCCTCCAGGGATGCTCATGGGGCTGTCACAGAGGTGGCCACATGGAGTGTTCCTAGACAGAACATCAAAGCCACTGTGCTTTGACTGTGGTCCTCACTGCTCGGGTTCTGAAACGTTAATGCTGGTTCTAGATTTAGTTTTTGGGGCAGAACCACTTGTCGCTGTGCTCCTCCCAAGTCTATACTGTTCTCATCCTGTTTCATTTGGAGGCAGTCTGAAAAAACAGAAACAACAACTGGAATAAAAGCCCTGATGTGGCTCTGGATGATTCCACTCCTGGGACCTGAGGACACCGACCCTCCCTAATTTCACCTGTCTGCTGCGGGGTGGGGACGTGAGGCTGTCCTGACCCACGGCTCCAAGGTGTGTCCAGTCAAGGCCCTTGCCAGGTACGGCTGGCAATCATATGCCCTACGGCCGAGTAGGTTACAAGTCAGGCCCTCACTCACTCACCAGATCAGAAGCCAGATCTAGAAGAACTAACTTCAGTGACTAGAGGCAAAATCGACTCCCCGGGGACTGGAAACGTGCCCTGCAGCCACCTCAGGGGACTAGAACCCCGAGTGCCCCACAGAGGGCGCCGCGATCAACGGTTTGGTGGACAAGAATGCTTCGTAGACATTTTAAAGCAGCTAAAAGTCCAATGAAAACAGATACTCATTATTAAAACTCAAGATCCACCTTCTCAACGATCCTCGGCCATGAAGTAAGCCTCTGAGAACTCTCTCTTCAGGGCCATTCTCCTCCTTTGGCTCCAGGGAATGCCATCTCCATCACACTCCGCATGGGCAGGTGTGACTTAAGGAAGGGGGAGGGACTGATGTAGGGCCACCAACTTTTTATTTTTCCAAGTAGAGATTTTGAAAAAACATACATCAACTATCATTATTTTTTAAGAGAAAGATATTTTAACAGAAAAAAAAAGATCAGAATAAGAGTTCTTTAAATGGAAAAAAAGCAAATCAGCGTGATAAAAACCTGTTGCTGCCCACCTTCTCCCCGTGCATGGTGGACCAGGGACCCCTCTGGGCAGTGCTTGGGAAACAGAGGTCTGTCCGTCTGCCCGCTGGTGTTACTTCTCTGTTCCCTTCCTGACGTCCTTTGCCAGCATCTCCCCCCCCTACTGTGGGTCCCTGGAGGTGTGTCTTCTGAGGTTTTACTTCCTCTTCTCTTTTCTGGTCACTCCTAGCCAGACTCTCTTGGAACTTTTACTTCCCTCCCCTGGCCAACCTCACTCTCACTACGCCAATAGCTACGGGAATTTTCTTATGACTCAGTCCTGACTTCTCTTCCTTTCTCAGTGCACGCTCTCTCCCAAGGTGAGTTCAGCCACTCCATGACGTCGGTACCACCCCCAACTGCCCTCCCGGACATCTCACCATTTGGATAGTGCACATTGAACATTCCCGACTCAAAAGTCCTAGAATACCCAGCAATTTAGCCTCCTTTCCAAGGTACTAGTGGTCTCCCATGATGGAGACCTGCCTCTCTGCTCGTGGCAACCTCCATCTCACCCTCCCATCCCCGCTCCCCTTCATTCTGCAACTACAGCTGGTCCGGCTGCCGCAGACCGACCCCCACCTCCTCAGAAACTTGCGATCGCACATCTTTCCATCCTGATCCCTGCCCCCCCCCTTGCTTGAGAAAGCCCTTCCCAAATGCATGGGCAGCCAGAATCCCAGGATCCTTCAGGGTGCAGCTCCAATGCTGTTTTCTCCAGCACCCAAGAAGAGAATTCATTACAGAAAGATTCAAGATCATGAGCCTTTTCAAATGTCCATGAAGGCCCAAGGGCTGTAAGCTTGGTGTGATTATGTATCATGCGAACACTGTTCTTGAAACAGAGAGACCATCCCCCCTGCCTCTGTTAGAACCCTAAAGACACGCATATCTTGATGCCTTTTCTCTCCTCAGGTCAAGGAGAAATAACCCAAGGCCTACATCGGGCCCTGGGGAAGGGACCAGGAGCAGAGCAGTCAGCCTGGAGGTGACCTGGGCCCCCGAGGACTCCTTCCGCTTGCCCACAGGCAGAAGCAAGGGCCAAATAGCAAGTATGACCAAATGGGGCCCTCGTTTACTCATTCAATAGATATTCAGTGGGTATTCAGCTACTGGAATTATAGCAATGACCTAAACAGACCTAAATCCCTACCCTTGTGGGGTTTATATTCTCGGAGGGAAAAACAAATAATGAAAAAGCAAACGCATATGTAGAGAATGGGTTAAGTGATTACATTTGCTGGGAGGATCGGGGTGATGGGCACGGGAATGGGGCATGCTACTTTATTCTGGATGATCACGGAAGCATCTCTGACAAGGTGACCAAGAGGAGAGCAGAAGCCACCTGACAATTTGAGGCAAAGCATCCCACTGTCGGCAGAGGAAACAGCAAAGGCCAAGGGCACTGTGTGAGTTTCCTCTTGTTGCTCTAACAGAAGATCACAGACGTGGTGGCTTAAAACAGAACACATTATTATCTTACAGGTCCAGAAGTCAAAAGTCAAAAATGGGTGGGCAGCGCTGTGATCCTTCTGGAGGTTCTAGGGAAGAATCCATTGCATTGTATTTCTAGGGGCTGCCCACAGGCCTCGGCTCATGGCCCACACCACTCTGCTCTCTGCTCCCCTCCTCACATCTCCTTCCCAGACTGTCCCTCTTCTAAGGCCCCTACTGATGACACCGAGCCCACTTGGATCACCCAGAATCATCACCCCATCTCAACATCCTTGACTTAATCCCATCTGCAAAGTTTCTTCTGCCATGGAAGGCAACAGACCCACCAGGTTCTGGGGGTTAGGACAGGACCATCCTGAGAGGGCCATTATTCTGCTGACTCTAGGCGCTAAGTCAGGAGTTCACCTGGCAGGTTTGAGACCCGGCATTGTCTGAGGAACACCGAGGGGTCAACCTGTCTGGAACAGGGCGAGGGATGATGCGGGGGAGTGGGCTAATGTCCTGAATTAGTGGAAAACCGGCTCCTGTGGGCCCTTGTTGTCCAAACACAGCAGGGATCTAGGAGCATACTAAGAAGGCCAAGGGTAAGGTTTCTCAGCTGAGGCACTACTGACACACTCTGGGCCACCGGAGTCTTTGCTGTGGGGCCACGCTGTGCATTGTGGGCTGTTCGGCAGCATCCCCGGGCTCCGCCCACTGGGAGCCAGCAGTACTCTGTCCCTAGTCATGAGGACCAAAACTGTTCCCTGGGGAGCAAAAGTTGCCTCCTTCAAGGGTTAAGAGCCATGTGGAACAGGGGAATGATAGCATCTAACAGGTTTTGAAAGGATCACTTGTCTGGAAAAAAAATTCAGACATAGCAATTAAAATAACCAAAAGTCACACAAAATTACGTTGAATGGCACCAGGAAATGCGCCATTCACACCAGGGAGAAGCACATGACAACTGAAAGAAGGTCTTTGCCCATTACTCTAGTAAAATTTACAAAGCATGAACATGTTTAATGATGCTCAGCAGATGTGAAAATCAGGGCTCTCCATCGGCGCCAGTGGCAGTGCAAGGTGCCTAAGTCATTCTGGAAGGCAATTTGGGGGTATCTACCAAAACTTTTTTCTTTCTTTTTTCTTTTTTCTTTTTAAAGTAGGCTTCACATGGGGCTCGACCTCAGGACCCTGAGATAAAGACCTGAGCTGAGATCAAGAGTCAGGCGCTCAACTGACTGAGCCACCCAGGTGACCCTATAAAACCTTTCCACGTGCGTGCCTTAAGATCTGTGCATTTCACTGGTAACTATCAGCCCAAGGAAACAGTCATTTCTGCAAGGCTGGGGCGTGTGAAAAGATGTGCGCTGTTTGTGTAAAGGAAACACTGCAACCGTGTAAGATGTCCATCCGCAGAGGGATGTGTACGCACCCTAAGCTACGCATCACATGCTCCTTCACTCCACCGGGCTCACTTGAGTTAAATGTTGAGATAAAAGCCTGGAAGGCATCATGCCAAACCATGGACGGTAGGAAGTGGGATTAGAGAAGGGGAAAGTGGGTGGTCTCTACTGATTGTGCCTGTGACAAAAACAATGGATTCATGTGTCATTTCTGCAATAAAAACAAAGAGGAAAATACAAGTGTGCATGCACGTCTGTACACATGTGCATGCTATACGTGTGCATATATGCACGGGCACACACAGGCATGTTTCTGACTCCGTGTTTACGTGTGCGCACGTATGCATGTGTGCGTGCATTCATGCACGCAGGCACACAACCCCGGCAGGTACTGCCCAGTGGGGGTAGGGAGAGGTCCTCACCCTCAGGCAGAGCCACTGATACACCAACATATTTCTGGTAGTCAGGGAGGAGTTTATTTCCCAAATAGGTTAAAGACCATATGTAATCACATCGCATAAAACCACACGGCTTTTTTTGAAAGGTCCAGAACAGGGCAGGTATTGCATAGAAAGAAGAACAATCTCCCATTCTCCAGCAGCTTCTCTGCCCCCTGCTGCGAGGTGCGGATGAAGCTACTAGGGTCACCCACTGAGATCGGACAGCAGGAAATCCCTCGGGGACGGCCCCACCAAGACATCACAGTCCTCCAGCCAGAGCAGGGGTTCTCGGCTTCGGCACCGGTGACATGTGGGGGAACCGTTCTCTGCGTGGGGCCGGCCTATGCTCTGGAGGACGTTGAGCAGCGACCATGGGCTCCACCCACTAGATGCCAACAGCAGGTCCCCCAGAGCTGTGACAACCAAACCTGCCTCCGGACAGAGCCAGGAGTCCCCTGGGGGTAAAGTCCCCACTCCCCCACTCCGCCTGTTGGGAACTACTGTGCTAGTGGGAAAAGGACACTCCGTGCTTATGCAAGCCGACCCAGGACATCTCCACGACGTGTCCCAGATATTTAACTGTGGCCGATGCAGCCCAGAACGGCATTTCTGTCCCACAAAGGCTGAAGCACTGGGGGCAGGGCATCCCCCCAACCCACCCCCACCCCATGTAGCTGCAGTGCGTCTCCTAACAAGGTCCTGGCAATCCTGAAATAGTACTGTCATTTAAGAGCTACTGATAAAATGCACTGTCTTCCCCTGAATAATTTTCTCAAATACTTGCCTTTTCGCCCAAATGTCTTATCTCAACATTTAAAAGGTTACTCTATGTACCGATACTATCTCTAGAAAACAAAGAAATCACTTGCTATGTTTAATAAATGTCGAAGCAAAACACGTTTAACAATTATGTCCCTAAGTGTAGCAAACATCTATTTTCTGCATTTTAATATGGCACAGCAAATTCCAGCACCCACACTGTGTGATCCAGTAGAAACATGCAAGAACGGAGGAATACTCAGAGGGGACAATGGCCCCTGACACACGGCAGCGAGCTCAGGAGAAGGAATGTACGACAGACGGAGAATATGGCCGCGGAGATAAGCAGCGCGGCTGAATGCACTTGGCAACGGTCCGCGTGGAAAAACGTAAAGCCCAGCGCAGATACATGGTGAGAAGCCAGGAAGAAGCGGGTACACGAGCTCTGAGCAAACAGAAAGCCCACGTCAGCTCAGGCCAGCCCTCTAGCAGGGAGTCATATGATCCGCTTTTGTTGCTATTTTTACATTTTCTAAAAAGGCGACAAAGTGGATTTCCAGACATCATGAATGATACAGAATATGGAGCAGACCCAGCTATTTCACTTCCAGAAAGGACCCCCCCTTAACCCACCTGGCATTCCGCTCCTTCTACCCCACCCTCCAAGAAAATAGTTCATACGTGACTAAGGAAACTTTTTAAAAAAGATATGCTTCATAGCCTTCTGAAGCACATATTTGGAAATAATTTGGTTTTAAGGCTCGTTTCAGAAGACACGAAAGAGAGAAAGTCTCTAGAAAGGGGACACGAAAGCAGGGCAGGGTCCAAATACTGAAGCCAGGGTCCTGCGAATGTGGGGAGGGACGTGACGTGCTAAAAATACTGCCTGCCTGCGAGCGTTACATACTGCCTCTCAGTTCTGCCCTTGTCCGATGCTTAGGGCTGGGAGAGGGCGACAGAAAGACAAATCCTGAACATGTACAGACAGGGTCAAGTCTCGATTTTGTGAGGGCAGATGATTTACAGCGAAGGTCAACAGAAAAGGCTGTGCTTCGATTTCTCTCCACCGAAACCCAACAGATGAGGCACCCCTAGCACCTGTTGACCTAGTCCTTATTAAACTGTCTTTTAAACCAAGATATGTGACTGTTCCCATTAACCTCTGGAGTTAGAAACAACATACATAAAAGATAAGGCAATTTTGCTGGAGCAGGTCGGAGGGACTGCTGCTGGTCAGGAGGTGGGGAGGGTGGGAGTCCTGAGCTATCTGGGAGAAGGAAGCTGGGGAAGTCTCTGTCTTTATTAAATCATGGCTTTAGAACTATTCACAGTAGTGAGAATTTCACGTTTTAAAGGCACATGAAATTTTGTCATGGGTATTAAGAGGCTTACCCAGAAAGGAAGATCCTGGATTTTGTATTCTAGCAGACACCGCTTTCTGATAAAAAGTGGACAGTCCCATACTAGAGCTCCATAAAACCTCTTTCCATGGGAGAAAGGAAGGAAGCAGAAGGCCAGATTTGAGAAAGGAGCTTCTTACCTCTTTCTGGCTTCCTCGTACTGCCAATTAAGCCTGACTCGGTCTACAAGTCTTGTTTTATCATCAAAGACAAACTTTCCGGAACAGAAGAAAAAAAAAAGGAGGAAACTTATTAAAAACATATTTTCAAAATAGAAAATTCATTTCAACTTTCAGCAACAATGAAGAATATTTTAATTTGTCTTTAAATTTCCATTTCTCAAGAGTCTGGAAGGAAACACACAATACCTCTGATTGGCAGAAGCTGCGAGTGGGGCTGGGAAGACTTTGCTTCCCAAACACTGGTGGATTTTTTTTTTTTAACAGTGGAAGTGTATTCATCTATTGTGTAATTCCTAACAACAACAAATTAAGTTTTAAAAAACTAGGGAATTATTTAATAAAAGTTGGCACACAGGCAAAAATATTCACCCCATTTTGTACAGTATGTTCCCGCATTCTTCAATAAATACAGAATAATAACTTTCTCCTAAGGAGTCACAAGATTTGAAGAAGATGGACGAGCTGGGTGAGGTATGGGCTACGGGGCTCCTTCGAACAGTACGTAGCATGTTAAAGAACTAAAGTCAAAAGGAAAGAAAGCAACGTATGGAAAAGCCTGACGGGGGCGCATCGCCCTGGGAGTTAGAACCGAAACACGGTGCCCTGACGTGATCACTAGCTGCACTTAAATATCTTCATACCAATTATGCTGAACTAAACGAATTCCTAAAACAAAACCAAAAAAGACCTGTATGGGAGATAACTGTAGCTCACCTCGGTTACCTCTTCCTTCATTCCTAGAAATACATGACACTAGTTCATTAAATCAATTGTCTCTGTAGATCTGACCTTAACTTGACCATATGTTATAGCCAGTAAGTCTTTTTTTAAAAAAAAATAACCTCATGTCAACAAACATTTGAAAATATTCTATTTGAATGACTAGTGCAGAATTTATTGATACCTGTTTTGATATACATCAATAGGAGTTTCTTTATGTCTTTATTGCTTTGAGTGAGGAATGGAGTGAACATTCTCCGATGAGATGTGTCACCAATTGTTGTGCACATTTTAATAGCCTCATCCAAAGCCCCTCTCCACAGTTTCCTCAATATAAATATATTTAGGCTACAGCATCCCGTCTCCAGAAACCGTCTACACCGGAAACAAGCTACTTGTCACCTCATCATCTTGTTTGTTACAGGCTCCTGCAGCTGACCCCTCATCAAGACCAATAAATGTCATTTATTAAAACCTCTTTTCAATGCTGTCTATAGATCTCTAAGCTCTGTTTTTGTACTCTTCTTTGAGAACAAAATGGACATCTTAGTCAAAAAAGGAGAAAACTACAGCCCAATGGACTCAACAGGTTTCTGTCTCACAGTTCCTGTGTGGTCCTAGAGCTCGCACCCCAACCACTGACTCTCACTGTTAGGCCTGTGGTGTGTACACAGCTGTGTTTGCCAAGTCCTGGGCTCAAAAAGCATATCTAATTACATCACCACCCATCCCACAAAACTTAGACTCAAAGTGATAACTAAGTCAGGTGTGCAGATGTCTAAGATGGTCCCCAACGGTCTCCACCTCTTGGGATTCAACCCATGTGAAATCCCCTTCAGAGTGCTCTAGAGCCATGATTTGACTGTAACCAGTAGAACAGAACAAAGATGATGAGAAGCCATTTCTGTGATTACGTTACGAAAGACAGTCACTTCCATCTTGCTAGCAGACTCTCAGTTTGCACACTTTGATGACGCAAGCTACTGTGCTGGAGAGGTCTGTACAGTAAAGAAGCAGAGCCCTCAGTCAACAACCTATGAGGAAGTGAATCCTGCCAACAGTCATGGGAGCTTCAGAGTGGCTCCTTCCCCAGTCAAGTCCTCAGATGAGACTGCAGCCCTGGGTGACACCTGGCTGGCAGTTTCGGGAGACCCCCTGTAACAGAGGACCCTGCCCAGACTACTGAGCTACAGTGTAAGTGTGAGATAATAAAATTGTGCTGTTTGCAAACGCTAGGTTTTAGAGTAATTTGTTATGCAGCAATACCAACAAATCCAGTTCAGCTTTTCAATATACTTTTGTACAACTGCATGACATAGTAGAACGCACAGGGGTTCAGGCATCAGAGATGCTGATTCAAACCTAGGCAGACCTGCCTCTTCCTGGCTACATGACCTCAGGTGACTTGGCATCTCGATCCCCTCATCTATCAAAAGGATATGGAAACAATGAACAACCCAGGGCCAGCCCCAGTAACCTCACAGACATGACAATTTACGGCTCGAGTTACCACAACAGCATAAGCAACCATTCTGCACCTGACATTTTTGGAAAGTCTTACCTAGATCATTAGAGAACCTTTGACCTTACGTGTTTCTCTCAAACTACCTGAATCTCTAAATTCTAATTCTAACCTATGATAACAGCAATAAATTATTCATGGAATTCAATGAGTCTTATACTTCTTTCCTTCCTGTGTGCCAAAATCTTTAGGCAAAAATGGCAGATCTTTCTGACTTAACAGATTCTTCTCTGTGTGTTATATAGATGGCGACCATATTCTTTAAACCAAAACTGCCTGGTCACAAATGTCTAAATGTAAAAAGCAAAACAAAACAAAAATGTCTAAGTGTACTTTTGACAGTGAAAACTGAAAATAGGACTGTTTCAGGACGTCCAAGACAAAAAGAGTCATTATTTACCATATTATACTCAAAGAGATACTATTTGTCCAAATTTCAAAATATTAGCTAATTATTTAAAACTCAGAGTTTTTTGTCAATGGCTTTTTTCTCCTGTTTTTTTCTTTTTCTTTACTTAATCTTGGGGAGGACATTCCACATTCAATTGATGCCTCATCTTTACTACGTCATAAGCCCTAAGAAAAAGAAGCCATCTTTTTTTTCCATTTGTAATAAACTTCACTCAATAACATTACAACAGTAGCGTCTTTAAGAATTCACTACCCTACTTCAGATGATGATTGCCAACTTTGTTTTTGTAGCAAATTCAAGGCTTCACTAATTATCNCATTTGTAATAAACTTCACTCAATAACATTACAACAGTAGCGTCTTTAAGTATTCACTACCCTACTTCAGATGATGATTGCCAACTTTGTTTTTGTAGCAAATTCAAGGCTTCACTAATTATCAAAAGGGGCATTATGAAATTCTTCCAAGTTCCAAGCAAAGTTAATTTTGATTCAATTTCCTGACATTATTTTAGACTAAGAAATAGCATCAAAGTATAACCTAAGGGTGACACAGACACAAAGCCTCTGAAAATCACAGGTCTAAGCCAAAGATCAGTAAACTATGGCTCTCACTGGCCAAATCCGATCCTGTTTTTATGGTTTCACTGGCACACAGTCCTGTCCTACGGTGGCTTCTGCACTATAACAACACAGTTAGGCAGTTATAGCAGAGACTGCGTGTCCTGCAAAGGCCTAAAATATTTACCATCTGGACCTTTACAGAAAAAGTTAGCTGACCCCTGCTCTAAAATGTCATATGTCAGGGCGCCTGGGTGGCTCAGTCTGTTAAGCATCTGACTCTTGACTTTGGCTCAGATCCTGATCTCAGGGCCATGGGATAGAGCCCCACATTAGGCTCCACGCTCAGCGCAGAGTCTGCTGTCCTTCTCCCTCTGCTCCTCCCCCTGCCCATGCTCTTTCTCTCTCTCTAATGATAAATATAACCTTAAAAAATAAATTAAATAAAATGTCGTGTCTGTTAAAAAACACATCTAAACTTGGGGCGCCTAGGTGGCACTGTCGGTTAGGTGTCCGACTCTTGGTTTTGGTTCAGGTCGTGATCTCAGGGTTGTGAGATCAAGCCCTGTGTCGGGCTCTGTGCTCTCAGTGTGGAGTCTGCTTAAGTTTCTCCATCTCCCTCTGCCCCTCCCCGCCCCTGCACACTCTCTCTCTCTCTAAATAAATAAATAAATCTTAAAAAAAAAACCACATGTAAACTCAACTCTCAGAAGCATTCTGCTGTTTTAAAGAATCCAAATCATAAGAATAAAGGTAATAAGCAATTCAACTGCCTTTGAGGCCATGGAACCTTCACAGCTGGATTTTTCCTTCAAACTTAATGGCACAAAAGCCAAAACATGCCTGAAGAGAAAGTGGCAAAGTCAAACAAATGCGTGATGGCAACACGAAAGCAGCTCTTTTCTCTCCTAGCACACTCGGTTCTTCCCCCCGTTCTTGGCATACCTCTCCAATGATGTCAGTCTGAGACCCCGCATCACAGAACTGTTGAGGTAAAGAATCGCCAAGCACACCTGGATTGTGAGGGAACTCTTGCGGAGGGTCGCTAAGAGAAAAGCTATTCTTAAAGCCATCGGTCAGCTTGGCCAGGCTCTGCAACAGAAGGAAACGAGTTACTTGAGCGGAGGTGGTAATGCTTCTCTTCCCTTTAGAAGCTGTCATTGCGTCAGCTCCAGGGCGGCCGCGTCAGTACCGGAGAGCTGGCCTACCCCGACCCCCACCCCCACGAGATGTAAAAGACACGTCCCTCACGACTTGCACCTTTAATCCAACGGGTAGCCATCTAAATCAGACAGTGACGGAGTCCTCCTGGCAGCATGGGAATTATGTAGAGAACAACTGTGGTACCATTTTTACTGTTTTTTGAAATCTTTGTTTCCTAAAGAAAAAAAATTAGCATTCCCTCCCAAAAAGCCAAACTCAGAGAAACAGAGTGGCATGGTGGTTGCCAGGGGCTGTGGGGTCAAAGGGCACAGACTGTGGGTTATAAGACTAATAAGTTCCAGGGCTGTAACGTACAGCACGGCAACGATAGTCGGCACCATCGTGTTGCGTATCTGAAAGCTGCTCAGAAAGTAGACCTTGAAAGTCTTCATCACGCACAGACAAAAAACAAGGTACCCACGTGAGGTGACGGATGTGTTAACTAACTTCATCGTGGTAATCATCCCGCCTTATATGTGGGTATCAGGTTGTACACCTTACATTTACAAAATTTTATCTGTCACTTGTACCTCAATAAAATGGGGAGGGGAGCACTGCCATCCAAAATGTTGTATCAATAAATGAGTCTGACAGAGATGAATGCTACCTTGAGATTTTTATAAACCCCACAGGAAGAAAACCACTCCCAGATGAGGTTTACATATTTTTATAACCTGATTTTTCAGTCATAATTCTACATGGTCAAGAGTCATCTCACATGGATGCTAGCTTACCGAAAACTAGAGTAACTATGTTTTCTGGCGTACGTAACTTCTTTGGATGGAAATCAAAAAGAAATCAGATTTTCTACCATTTTTTTAGAAGACTTTTGAATAGATCTATCTCCAGCAAACACTTCTGCAGACACCAGAACACACAGGGGCAGTGAACACGCATGGCTGGCTCTGGACCCAGACAAAGGCGTGCTGGCATGGGCCGATACTGTTAAGTTCATAAAAGACAGAACAACTTCTTTGATTTTCCTGGAGAGGACGTTGCCCAAGCCTCTCCCAGGAGCTTCTCAGAGAGGATGCTAGGGTCTAAAGCTTCTTACAGAAATTCTCTCTCCAGCCTCCATGGTGGGGAACCCACTCAAGGCAAGCTTGCTCCAGCTCTGCACACTTGGAAAGGCCAGGTCAGAGAAGTTAGTTCAACCTCCTGGGGCAAGGCCTCCAAGCCCCCATGGTGGACTACCACCTGCTTCAGCCCTGGGGTTTGGGCTTAGATTGGATGGGTGACGTCCACACCACACCTCACCCAATGCTGCACTCAGAGGCCTCAGTAAATGGCAGTAGCTCTTCTTGCCACCAGTGCTTGGAGAATATCTAACCATTCACTGACCATGTACCTCTCGTGACCTGGGAGGGCATCTGAAAACAGGTTGGTGGGTCGCACCTCCAGAGCCCAATCTAGCAGGCCTGGGGTAAGGCCCAGTAATGGGCAATTTAATGACCACCGTGGGGACACTCCATAAGTCTCCTGAATCCTTGACCTTCAGAAGCACTGCCGTGCAAGACAGCTATGTGTGCACCTGTCTCGCTTGGCCCACAAGTCCGAGCTCTGCTTCACATGTCCTTCTATGCCTTACATTCTGCAGAATCTAGACACACGCCTCCTAGGCACGCAGTGTGCTGAGTGGAAAATGAAAGCCGGACCCAAAACATCTGAATGCACCCCGGGATCGAGCAAAAAGACCAGTGCACATTCATCTGCAAAAACTCAAGCTTTTTCTAAAAATAACAAAATCTCCAGAAGTTCAAGGGACAAAGAATAAAGCAGTATAAAGCCCAAACGATCCCAGCCATATAACTACCATCTGTGCACACGGTAGAACACTTGGCAGCCCTATCAAGGAGCGAAGCAGCTCACTGTGTACGGACACGGGAGCAGGTACGGGTGTTACCGTTACGTGAGGACGCCAGGCCGGGACAGCAGGAGGCACAGCCCTAGCTCTCCGTGGGACAGCTGAACGTGTGCCCGCACCCTCCCGGGTCTGCAAAAATGCTGGCAGGAAATACAAGCTAAGAGAAGTCGTTACAGGAGATGAAAGAACAGGGTGATAGCCAAGACTTCTCATCAGAGACTTTTTAAATTATTTTGATTATTGAACAATCTGTATCACCCATCGTTATGGCTTAAATTGTGCCCTCCCAAACGACAGGTTGGAGTCCTAAGAATCGGCAAATGCGAGCTTATTTGGAAAGACAGTCCTTGCAGATGGAATCAAGTGAAGGTGAGGTCATACTGAATTAGAGTGGGTTCTCATCCAGTGGTTGGCATCCTCGTAAGTAAGGACGAGAAAACGTAGACACAGAGACACGGGGAGAACACCATGTGACGACGAAGGCAGAGATTAGAGCGGGGCATCTACGAGCCAAAGAACGCCAAGGATTGCCAGCAGCTACCAGAAGCTGGAAGAGGTGAGGAAGCGTCCGCCCCTAGAGCCTTCAGAGACAGCATGGCCCTGCTGGCACCTTGACCGTGAACTCCTGGCCTCCAGACTCTGAGAGAACCAATTTAAGTTGTTCTTCACCCATTTGTGGTACTTTGTCATGGCAGCCCTAGGAAACTAACACCCATATTTTTAAATATTTTAATACACAGTATGCAGAAATATACGCACACATAAAGAACATATATACACATATGGCATGTATGTATGTTTTAAAATATACATGAACTGTATACATAACGGATATATAATATACACCGTCAACACATATTTGCCTGAAATGTTAACTAACAGGCAGACAGACACGGGCTGTGAAGAATGCCAGGCCCCTACCTGCATCAGGTCCCGCCTCTCCTTCTCGCCGGTGCAAATGGCTTTCTTGATGGTCCGGAGTTCGCTCATTATCGCCTGGGCCTCATTCAGTTTGTAGTTGCTGTGAGCACTTGACATCTTTCTATCAATCCTGGTTAAAAAGAAAAATCAAAGTCATTCCATGCGAGAGTCTAACAATCCACTGAACAACAATGCAAAACTCAGAAGCTTTATAGAAAGGTGGGAAACAGTCGAACACATTGGTTCGGCAAAGAAAAATAAAGATTCCATAAAACCTTCCTTGCTTGTGGTATACAGACAGAGATGAGACTTGACCAGTGGACGGCTTCCTTTGCTCCAGGAACATCCAGTGCAGGTGAGGACTTGCGAATCAGGGTTCCCATGACCTCTACTAATGATTAGGCAACCAACAGTGGCTTAAGTAATTTCCTGAGATTTTAAACTCCTCTCTGACAGGAGGATCATGTCTTATTTGTTTATACCCAGCATCTGGGTTAGTGGTCCAAAATGACTATTAAATCAACATACGAACGGCATCTGTGTACAAGAACATGTGGGAAACAGCAAAAAGTTGTGAGCAATGCAGTAACGATATGCCTCATATAAAACTGCAAACTGTCTCCTCTACCTTTCTTTATCTCATTCCGGTTCTGATTTCTCCCTCTCTCTCGCTCCCTCCCCCTACTACTCACCTCTTCAATTCTTTCCTTCAATCCAAACACCCATTCATCCTTCCTTCTATCCGTTCAAACTTCCTCCCTCCCTCCCTCGCTCCTTCCTTCCCTCTCTCCTTCCGGCCGGCCCGCCCCTGTGCACACGAGCCTGGTCTGGGTGGCGGAGGCAGAGTGCTGACCAAGCCAAGGCTCGGCTCTGGCCTTCGCGGAGCAGGCAGCCTCCTACAGCGCACCCTTCGTCTCACCTCCCCTACCTAGGTCTTGGGCCTTGGAAGGCCTCAGGGCTAACCTTTTGGTTGGAATACTTTGATCCAGAAACGGTATGAACTCCTCTGGAAAGCCATCAGCAGGCCTCTCAGATTCCAGACCCGCCACTACACAGGTCCTGGGGCTAAACGGTCTCCCCCAGGTGACTGGGGAATCTGGATCCTTAACAGCCAGCCCAAACTCCCCGATTTTCCACTCACGAAAGCATCCTGGCAGGCCGGTGAGTACCAGTGACACTTGAGCGTTACAGCGGGACCCTGGGCAAGTCACTTCAACTCTTCACACCTCAGTTTAATGCCTCCCCCGTTTAATGAGAAAGTGTCAGGGGAAGGCTTCCTTGGCAGGGCGCCGGGCACACAGTGTTCGCGGGGATTATGCTGATTATCAGCCTAACGCTGCATCCGCACACTCACGGTGAAGACTTCGCCAACTCTGCCACTTTAGACCCAGAGTTGGTCTGAGCCATCAGCACCCTTGGAATAAGAGAAGGACCAACAGAACAGGTGGGAACCCAGTCCCTCCCTCTGGAATCAGGCCTCAGGGCTCAAGAGCACTACTGTGACTGCATCGGCTACAAATGATGTATTTATGAAAACTGATCCTGAGTCCTCTTCCATGGAGTGGATGCGGGCGCATCGTGGGTCCCCACACATTCCCTGGTGACACCCCTGCATCCCAACATGGCCGGCCCACATGCTTTCCCATTTTAGCTGTTTTACAGAGAACCAAGAGTCTCCACCGGAAGGTAGAGATGGAAGGTCATCCACCTCACGGCACATCAGCCCAAGAAGTGGCCCAACTTTTCCTGCAAAGAATACTTAGACTCGTTTATGTAATAACGTCTCCCCGTATTCATCTGATAAAAGGCTTTCCGATACATCTCATTTAACGTCACAACCAACAACCCACAAAGGCTGATGAGGGCGGCAGGAAAGGGTTACATCATTCTCAGACAAAACGTAGTAAAGAGAAGGGCCATATGCACCCCAATGTTCATAGCAGCATTGTCCACAATAGCTAAATCGTGGAAGGAGCCCGAGATGCCCTTCAACAGATGACTGGATTAAGAAGATGTGGTCCATATATACAATGGAATATTACTCAGCTATCAGAAAGAACGATTTCTCAACATTTGCTGCAACATGGACGGCACTGGAGGAGATAATGCTAAGTGAAATAAGTCAAGCAGAGAAAGACAATTATCATATGATTTCTCTCATCTATGGAACATAAGAACTAGGATGATCGGTAGGGGAAGAAAGGGATAAAGAAAAGGGGGGTAATCAGAAGGGGGAATGAAACATGAGAGACTATGGACTATGAGAAACAAACTGAAGACTTCAGAGGGGAGGGGGTGGGGGAATGGGATAGACTGGTGATGGGTAGTAAGGAGGGCACGTATTGCATGGTGCACTGGGTGTTATACGCAACTAATGAAGCATCGAACTTTACATCGGAATCCGGGATGTACTGTATGGTGATTAACATAATATAATTAAAAAAAAAAAGGAAAGGGAAAAAAAAAAAACAACCCAAGGCCGGAGAAATTGGATTTCTCTGTAACCATCAGTGACCAGCCCCTCTGCTAACCAGGTCTACAGCTCCTCCAAAATGAAAAGCATAGCAAATAGATCATCACCTGACACCCACACCCACATAGAGAAATGAAACTCCACTACACAGAACAAAACCTTTTCAATTGCTTGGAAATGAAAGCTAATCAAACAGCCACGGAAGCACAGACACACACCACCAGCGTTCAACTGTGATGTGAGCCGCGACGCACGTCAGCTCCGGCTTTATACTTCAGTGTTGTGATTTCCTTAGGGCTTTAAGTAACAATAGAGCCTAAGTGTGGCCATCAGTAAACCCAGGGATTGAGGCAGCAGCCTGTCAAGGCACCAGGTTCCACGATTAGGCCCCAAATGCCCTCAGGGAGAGGGATCAGCAGCCCCGTAATTCATCCCCCCCACAGACACTGCACCGCACCTCGGAGAATGACAGCTCAACTTCAAGGCCACAGACCTGCACTTTGAGCTCTACCCAAGTGGCTCTGAGACCTCGAAGAGAAAGCAGATTGGCCTAGAACAGCTGTTTCCATTCTGTTCCGAGGGCGTCCTGGTGTGGGGAGCAGGAGCGGCTCAAGGGAGAGCCTGTCTCAGCTTGGGGACCCTCACTGCTGCTTAGTAAGCACTCCTCTTTGCTCTGTCTCAGACAGGAAATGTCTGAGATACGCAGGAGATGTCATTTGCAGGAAAAGAAAGGGAAAAAGATTCCACTGTTTAAAAAGTGTGAAAGCTACTAGGGAACATGATCTTGAAGTCCTAGTATTTCAGAGAAAATACTGTTATCCAAAAAGTTATATATTATTATTATATTATATAAGTATACATTACATGTTATGTTAATAATATCGCATATTGTTAGATCTGGCAGAGCAGCCTGGGTTCAAACCCACGTCTCCCAGTTCTCAAGTCTGCACTGGATCGCCAAGTGCAGAGGTGCCCCTTGATACCGCAGGCGCACCCCTGCTCACAGCGGCCAAGTTCAGGCCCATATGCTTTTATAAGGGCAAGCAATGTTTCACAGAATTCACACCACTTCCAATTTTCAACTACGATAACTCTTCATCTAATAAAAACTTCAAAGGGTAGGAAACCTCTTCCTTTACATCTGCAAAATTCATTTCTTTGGGAGTGTTCGCCCTTTGCTCAGATTCCCTCTAGAACTTTGGTCAAATTCAGAGGATTTGGTATTTTCTAAAATACCAATATATTCCATTTCATAAAGAAAATAGTAACATCTGTGACTGCCAAAAGAACGGTCTTTTCTTTTTTTAATTTTAATTAAGAGCCCAAGAGAGTGATTATACATCTGAAATAAAAAGAAAAGTGATAACCGCTCAACAAAAGGTGGTACTAATAAAAACGTAAGTTATTATGCAGTGTGCTATGATCTGAATGTTTATGCCCCCCCACCCCCCAGTTACATGCTGGGATCCTAACTCCCAGTGTGATGGTGTTCGGTCGTGGGGCCTCTGGGAGGTAATCAGGTCATGAGGGAGAAGCCCCCGTGAGTGGGATCATTGCTCTTATAAAAGAGACCCCACAGAGCTGCCTGCCCTTCCTGTCATGTGAGGACACAGCGAAAAAATGGCTATTTAGGAACTGGGAAGCTGGCTCTCAGCAGACACAGAACCCGACCATGCTGGCACCTTGACCTGGGACTTACAGCCTCCAGAACTTTGAGAAATAAATTTCTATCGTTTATAAGCTGCCCAGTTCACGGTATTTGGTTATAGTGGCCCGCGTGGACTAAGTCACAGTGTAAAAAAATCCAGTACACACACTAGAGTCTTTACTTTTCACTCCTCAACATCTTGCAGCAGCTTCAGGGAGATTAGGTGACTTGCTCGAGGCCACAGAGCCAGTAAGAGGCACAGTGTGAGGTTCACAGCGAGGCCCCTCACACCGGCACTCATCCTCTTCCTCTCTGGGTTAGAGATGCACTCGAAGCCAAGGCCTCCAAACGCACACAGCGTCAAACCCAAAGGCCACCCACACGGCCCGTCAAACGTCATCCCAAAGTAAACCGGTGCTGTTTATGGTCTGCTTTTGCAAGAAATGATTAGAGAAAAGAGAAGGTGCAACTTCAACTGACAGTACTGCGGCTGAGAAGGCAGTTTAGAGCCGTCTGTCAACCCCTACCTCCTGCTGCCCTGAAGTTTCCGTATTTGTTGTTCAAGTTAAGACGTCAAGAGAACTATTCTGGCAAAAGTAAAACCAAATGGCTGCTTTTTTTTTTTTTAAAAGATTTATCATTTATTTGAGAGAGAGAGAGAGCATGTGGGGGGGGAGCAGAGGGAGAGAAGCAGACTCCCCACTGAGTGCGGAGCCCAACGACAGGGGGCTCAAACCCACAACCCTGAGATGGTGACCTGAGCCAAAATCGACAGTTAGACACTTAACCAACTGAGTCACCCAGGCGCCCCAAACCAAATGGCTTTGTAAACCCACAGCATGAAGAAAAGGGCTGTCAGGCCTCCAAAGATATTCCGTGTTCATACCACACATTACAACCCAAAAGAATGAGAAGTTTTGTTACAACTCTACCAGCTCTGGCAGGCGGCCTTGAATGCACGTCAGACAGCTTCCGGAAGCTTTCTATGCGCAGCAGGCCCTGCATGGGGCACCGGACCTGGGCCACAACCAGAAACAACACCCGCTTTGGTTCCACCCCCCACCCCCCGCCGTACAGTTAGCGGAGTAGAGCCAGGCTTTCCGCACGGGCCGCACCTTACGTGCGACGTTCATGGGATACTGTCGGCCTAAGCCTGCTCCAACTGTGAGCCATCCCATTCTCTTCTGAAAACACCAAATCCCCTCGGACAGAAAACGCTAATCCCAATATCTAATAGTGCGGCATTCTAGTAGAGAACGCTCGGGAGAGGGGCGTCACTCTTGTTTAAGGACACACACGGGTTTCGTTTTGTTCGCACCACCTGAATAGGGAAGAGGTTCACCAAGCAACTATAAGGCTCAAAGCACAAAGGCTGACCTTGTGCTGAAGAACGTGCTGCATGGAAACTGGATATCGGAACATCTAGCGAACACCCCTTTCCAGGACCTGAATAGCAGTAACAAGGAACAGGGTTTCTTAAAACACAATGGAGCACAGTATGTGGAAGAGAAGACAACGGGCCGATTTACAGAGCCCCCCACTGTGGCACGGGGCAGCCCAGGCCCTCCCCTAGAGGGTGCCGGTGTCCAACAGTGACACGGACCACACAACGGCTCCCAGCAGGCAGGCGCCGCAACATCAGCCGCTCACCACAGCGCCTGGGGCAGCGTCCACGCGTGCCACTCGGCCCTGGCCTCTGCCTGCAACTGTCTGCGTCCTGAGGATGACACAGGGAACAAAGCAAAGTCCTTCTTCTCATGCAGCACACTAATCAAGGAGACAGACCACAAAAAATAAATCACTAGGGTGGGCAGCAATCGGTGTTTTAAGGAAAAAGAATCCAGTTTCCAGGACAGAGTGTGACGGAAAGGGGGCCTTTTTAGAGCTAGTGCTCAAGCGAGGACCTTGGTGAGACACCATTTGTGCAGAGAACTACAGAAGGGAGAGAACAGGTGTGTGGAATATGGGAGAAAGGGTGTTCCAGGCACAGGGAGCTACAAGTTCCAGTGGGGAGAGCCACAGGGTGGCCAGGTGGTGAATGCAGGTGAGCAGGGGTGAAACGGGGGGAAACGAGGTCAGGACAGGGGTCAACTCATTCTGGATTGGGGACTGTATTCTAAGTGGGAGAGAAAGCCCCAGGAAGCTGCAAGCACAGAAGACACTGAAAGGGTCCCCATGACTACGGCATGAGAATGTTGAGCCGTAACAGTGATCGTGGCAGAAGGTGTGAGTAGGGAACAGGTGCTAGGTGTGCCACTGGCGCACCATGACAACAGATGCTAAGAAGGTGGGCAGGACGGTGCCCCCCCTCCCAGAGCGTCTTGAGCCATCACGCTAGCACACGGGGACCTTACAGGTGTCCTGGTGGAAAGAGGCTTCAGTGAGTGGCACGTAAGCATGGGAAACTCGGGGTGAGGCAATGTTAAATGAGCGTTCTGGCTGCAGGACAACTCAGAATCTAACATGAGGTACATTCCATATCTCCGGGAGATCTAGAGTAACTAGAGAGGGAAATCTCCCACACCTACGGCACACTCAGCACATTCCTGCACATTTGGGAAACTGCACACATCCTGCTCTGAGCCCTCCACCTTTGCCCCTGGATGTTGCTAACGAGTTACACTAAGATCGCTTTTCCAAACAACCTTCAGAAACTGGAGGGCAGCGAAGCCCAGCAGCATTTTCACTGGAAAAGATGGATTTTTCTAAAGACTTTCATACTCATAAATGCCGCTCCTATTTTCCGAAGACTTTTACGAAGTGCCTCAAGAGAAATGCAAATTACAACTACTCTGAGATACTATCTCTCACCTATGAGACTGGCAAAAATGCAAAAGCGTGACAACACATTCTGTTGGCACAGCCGTGGGAACAGAAACTCATCTGCTAGTGGCAGGAAGGCAACAGGGCAGAACCTGTAGGAGGGGGATTTGGCAACCTCTCCCAAATACAACCGATGCATTTACCCTTTGACCCAGCAAACCCACCTACGGGAACTTATTCTGAGCTCTTTCACATGTGCACGTGCACAGCATCAGCTGTAAAGCTGATGGGAAACGTTGCGAATGGATGGATGAGGCTGACCATACCAGAACGCACTGGTACTCTCCACGTCACAAGAGACAACTGGACAGTCTGCAGTTCCCGACCCAAGAGACACCACCACCAGCTACAAAACAGACTTTGCCCCCAAAAAAGAATAGAAAAAGAACTTGAACTCAAATCAGATCAAGCCTCTCGAACTCACTGCACTAGTTTGCATAAGTAGCAGTGGAGCGGCAGAACCCAGTATCAGGGAAATTCTACAGGACAAGCAAATTGCTTTCTTCAACAAGTAAACTGTCAGAAAGGAAAAAGGGAAAAAAAAAAAGGATGGGGGAGCAGATATTCAGAGACACACCCACCAAACGTACTGTGCGGGCCTCATCTGAATGGACCCAAAAGCTCCAGAGAAATGGGAAAACTTGCTGGAGGAGGGATGACGTTAAGGGATGACTATTCAGTGGGGTACAGGCATTACAGTTATGTTTTCAAAAGGGATCCCTATCTTTAGAAGAGCTATTTGTGGATTCAATACGACTCCAGGATTTGCCTCAATAAGGCAGTAAGGGTTTGGGGGAGGTGACAAGCTGACAGACAAAACAAGACTGGTCCCCGTGTGGCTAGCTGGTGAGGTGGGGGTGAAGGGTCCAAGAGGGCTCCATGCTACCGTTCTTTCGACTTTTGTGTATGTTTGACATTTTCCATCATTAAAAGTTTATATACATTACACACACACACACACGTACCTATTCCATCATTAACCTAGAGACTGTGTTCATGGCCAGCTCCCATTTACAAAAATTAACAACATACATAGATCCCCCCCAAAAAATACAAAAGGTTCTTTTTTCTTCACTTGGACCCAAGCGTAATGATGGATTTCCTTGCTAGCCAGGAAAGTTCACCAAGATAAACAAGTAAGAGTTTAAAATGTTATAAGCAGCTAAACTCCTGGCAAGGTGCTCTGGAAAAGAATATCCTGGATATTCTGGGAAGCAAGAACAGCAGAAAATTTTCTGGAGGAAAATCTAGGGTCTCTGCCTTAAATCAACATTGGTAATAACATCCAAGAAGCCCTTTTCCGTCCAACGGCTCATGTATTATCTGTGCTTAGAGTCAGGATTTTACAGTAGGGGTTAGGGTAATCACATTATTGACGCTCATGGAAGGTTTTCAAAATTTCTCAAAAATAATACCAATCTGCATGATTCGATGGAAGCATAAGAGCCAGTCTTCAATACCAGAGAAATAAGGGGGCTGTTTTCATCTCCTGCGTAGCCTGTATAATTCAGGGGAAGGCTACGAGATTATTTTTCACTTGCAAAGAATTTTAAGCACGGCATGCGTGCCTGTGTTTTGTCTCCTTCCTGGGAGGACAGAGAGAGCATGTACAGTCAAATAGCCAATTAAACACTGCCTCTTGAGGCAGCTCTAACTGGAAAGCTGCAGTGAGTCCCCCAGGACCAAGGCTGGGCCAGAACCTTCTCCCACACCATTCCTCGGCCTCTCCTGGGGAGGGTGGGCATCTCCACAGGCTCTGGCAGGGAGGGAGGATGGTTCCCCTGGGTAGGGACACATTTACCCCCGCAGGTGTCAGGTCACAGCTCTCCCTGCACTGGCTGCCTCCCATCACATAAACCTGGGAAACTGAGGCCGCCTCTGCCTCTTCTTGAAATCAGTTCCACTACGAGCGATAAACTAACTTCCTGGAGCCGCTGAGGTAAAGGGGTTTCCTCAGGCCCCTGAGCCGCTGCACCTTTGCTTTTCTAGCGCTCAGCCTTCAGTTGCCAGGGCAGCAGAACCTCTGTGTTCATAGAAGGAAACGGCCAGGGCCAGAGTGGCAGAGGCCAGAGGGACGGGCCCTGGGCCCGGCAATCTTGCTACCAAAGCCAGAGCCGGTGAGGAAAAGTGCCAGGCCGGGCTCCCCTCTGAGGTTCGGGGGTCCTGTGTGGCCTCAGAGTGTTCCTGAACCACCCCGAACCTCCATCACCTTCCCTAGAGCTTCTACAAGGGAGAAGGGACGTAACTGCAACATGCAGCCTGCACGATGCCCAGCATGCAGTTCCATCGTATTATCTAGAGACCCTGCAAAGTGTCAGCTCTCCCTGGTAATGAGAGAAAGCTACTGTGTGGCCAAAGGAAAGGATGAAATCAATGTCCGATTCAAGCAGACAGCCCTAGTAACTTTAGAAGACCTCCCAAATTAAATGATTTGCTTCTGGGGCGCCTGTGTGGCAGACTGGTTGGGCGTCTGCCTTTGGCTCAGGGCGTGATCCCGGAGTTCTGGGATCAAGCCCCACATCAGGCTCCTCCGCTATGAGCCTGCTTCTTCCTCTCCCGCTCCCCCTGCTTGTGTTCCCTCTCTCGCTGGCTGTCTCTATCTCTGTCAAATAAATAAATAAAATCTTAAAAATAAATAAATAAAAATAAAAAAAAATAAATGATTTGCTTCTGCTTACTTCGTGTCTGGCCCTTTAGCAGAAGTGACACGGGGAAAGTGTGGCCACAGCACACGCAGACGCAGCCTAGCAGGCATCGAGCATCTGGAGGCCGGCCGGCCGTGGGGGTAAAATTATAGGCCGCGTATTGCTAAGCTGGGAAGCACCGCAGCAGACGGACAAGATGAGCAACAAAACCAGCAGCCGATATTAAAAAAGATTGCTTTGCCTAAGCAAAACTTTCTTAAAAAGCTGTACTGACTAGGACTAAAAAAAGGAGCCCCCATCGTGGACTGAAATCACAGGAGCAAGTGTGCAGGCACATGCGTGTGCACGCACACCGCTGGATAATGGTAGAGAAGCAAAAAGCTGACAGCACGGCTGAAAGACTCCAGGTCACACTAAGCATGTGGACGGGATGACCAAAATCCCCCGTGCGGTGGGATCTGCAGAGGGCATGGTTAGCTCTCAGGGCAGCCAAGTCCAAGTCCCCGTAGGCAGGACCCAGTTCCCCTTTCTATTGTGACTCTCTTGGTGCCTATAATAAGTCCCTAATAAATAAGTCCTAAAATAAAAATGGGCAAACAAATCAACCAAAACAATCCTGGATGATTAAGAAAGTGAATCTCAACCTAGTATTAAACAACAGGGTTTGACATGCCCGGTAATTACCCTTTATATGAGGCTGAGATAATTATGCTTGTCAAACACTGACATTCTTGTATCACTTCCCCATAAAGAGCAATATTTTTGTCACATGTGACACACTGTCGTTGCATCCGCACACATGATTCAACAGAGTGGCATGCTGCCCACCCTTCCCAAGATGAGTAACCACACGGACCCCTGCCACTTGCCGAAGGCTGACTAGAGCGGGCTCTGCTGCTGCCCTCCGGACAATTCAGGCCCATGATCGCTGCTCTGGACTGAATGTGCCTGTCTGTCGCCCCACAATTCACAATGTGGTGGTATATGGAGAGGGGGCCTTTTAGGGGGGCAATTCGAGTTAGATGAGGTCATGAAAGTGGGGTCCCCCATGACAGGGCGAGTGTCTTTAAAAGGAAGAGACAGCGGAGACCAGAGCTCACCATCACCAGCAGCAGCACGTAAAGACAGGGCAAGAAGGCAGGAAGCAGGCCCTCGCCAGACAGGAAATTTGCCAGTGCCTTGATTTTGGACTTCTAGCCTCCAGGACTGTAAGAAGTAAATGTCTGCTGTTTAAGGCCCCCAGGCTCTGGTATTTTGTCACAGCAGCCCGAGCTAAAGCCATCCCCACTGACTGAGGAGAAAAGTAGGCATAGAAGGGCTCATGAAGCACGCGCTCAAGTCCGGCAAGCGAAGCCAGGCTCTGGATTGAGAAAGAACGGGCTCTCAACCGACCCACAAGCACACGAAACCCTTTCTCAAGAAAATCAATTCTTTCGGAAGAACAGTAACACCATTTATAAAATAACTTTTGTTCACTGAATTTGCTGACTTAATATAGCTCACAAAAAAGAAATTCAACCCCAAACTTCTAGCAGGGATAAAGTTCTGACTGTAAAGATGCCAATAGGAGGAAGACCTATAGACCAGACTGTCCAATAGGATGTTCTGTGGCGATGGAAATGTTCGAGTATCTGTGTTACTCAAGGCAGGGGCCACTAGCCCAGTGGTTCTCAACTGGGGGCTCGTGTGCACTCCAGGGAACATTTGACAATGTCTAGAGACAGTTTTGGCTGTCACAACTGGGTAAGAGAGTACTACTGGCATCCGGGGGCGGGGGGCGTCAAAGCTAAACATCCTATGAAGCACCAAGAGTCATCTGGGCCAAAATGTCAATCGCGCCAAGGTAGAGAAAATCTACAATGGCCACAAGCGACTGCGGAGCATTTCAGACTTGGCTATGTGACTGGGGTTCTACATTTTTAATTTTATTTCATTTAATTAATGTAAATTTGAATTTTAGAATAACAAATTTTGAGACTAAAACAAACAAGACTGGAATTCAAATTTAAACAGCCATGTGTGTCTTGGACAGTGCAGCTACAGAGAACGTGCATAAATAGAAAATAAAGGTCTTGTTTCCCACGTATTTCCACTTAAAGGAACCAAGTATCTTGAAGGAAAAGAAAGATTCTGAGGCTTAGGATTGGGGGAAAAATGAGCATAAATAAAAGCATAAGAAGGAACAGCCATGCAGCTCGAGGACACAGGCCCAGGCACCACACAGGTGAGCACAAGAGGAAATCACAGGAAAAGCGCCCCTTCCAGAATCACAGGCAACTCACTCTTGCAGGGTCTCCACCCCCTTCTCCTTGTACTGCAGCTCTTGCTTCATCTGGGTCAGCTCTCGTTTTAATCTGGAAAGCTAAAGACAAATTACATTTTTTTTTCCAAAAAAAAGCTGCGGTGAAAATGATTTCCACAGTTGTTAGCATTGTCATCTAAGTTCCTGATTAGCTTACAACCCACTGGATCATCTATCCTGTCCATGAATTTCCAACCACGGGCACACACAGCAGCCATCCTGGAAGAAGTGCCTCACTTAGACACAAAAATCCCAGATCACTGACAGGTTCCTGCCTCTGTGGAACCTGCAACTGTTTTCTTTTTCAAGGCAGTGATTTACACATTACAATCGGCAAACTCCGTAATACTTTTGTCATCTTCCCTCTACTTACTACTTAGATCCAACACGTGAAACGCTATTGCTAAAAGCATGCTGTCCCACTAGGCTAAGTCAATCCCCTGGAGTGCTTACTTCAGCACATTCTGCCCCCACTTCAGGCCTGTGTAAGACTCAGGGGCTGGGCCTGGCAGCTCACGTGTTTCATCAACTCCAGGTCTTTTCTCAGGTGCGCTTGACTTTGAGAACCACTGCACTAAAACAGACATCTTTTTCAGGAAGGAGACACTGGAAGAGGAGGCTTCGTTTCCAAGCTGTCTCCCATGCTTTGCTGCAAATGCAACAAAACCATCCCCCTTCTCATACAACCAAGACGGGGGCTGAGGGGTGAAACAGGGTGGCACATAAAGAATTCCAGTGTCAGTGGGAAGGAGCATCAGAACCTTCTGGTGAAATGCCACTGCAGGAAGGACTTCCCTGGGAATACAGCAACCAGGGAAGACCAGCAGATGCTAAAGCTGCCGAGGGTCAAGGCTGGCAACCCACTAATAGAGGGAAGCAGTCCTTTGAGATCAGGGCCTAATGTCACCAAATCTTTCCAAATTGGGTGGGAAGAGTCTAGCTCACAGAAGGATACAGGCCATTTTTTTGTTAGATGGGCTGTGTTTTAATGAGAAACTCCCCCCCCCATTAGAAAAAGGTGAAGAGTAAAACCAAATGTAATAATAATCCACGAAATTGAAAATCTAACCAAAATATGAGTGTTAGACACACTGGCCACCATTAAATGAACCACGATAAGTAATATTACATAAAAATACATATGGGGCTTCTACTTGTGAAAGCACTCATTTTACTCACCCTATCCCGACGGCTTGCTATTTCTGCTTTAATTTGGTATGGGTCGTACTTTGTATTTGCTGAATATCCAGAGAAGGCTAAACAGAAGGAAAATATTTTATTTTATAATGGATCCTTTAAAATAAGTAAATACACATAGACAGAAACTTCTGAATCAATAATTAATTCTAAGTCTGCAATTTACAAGTTGGCCCCGGCTCATAAGGAATTAACATTTCACATCCTCAAATCTTGATGTCTGATTTCTACATGAGGCCTTTCTACGTGATTCCACGTGGGAAAATACATGGCTGTCGGTAAACCAAAACTCTGTGTTCACTCCGACTGCAAAATACTAGCGTTAAAAGCCACAGATACACTTGGCGGGGGTGGGGGGTGTGATTATGGCATATGGAAAACTGCTCTTACTACGGAAGTCGTACATACAGTATGAATCCATTTTGACTTTCTTTGCAAATGCGTACACACACGGGTGCCACTAGAAGGAGAGAACCCAAGAGTTAACGGTGGTTATTCTCAGTGGTTTCATCACAGAAGATTTCATTTCTATTTTCTTCATATCTATATTCTCCAGATGAACCATTTTTGACCTAAGAAAGAAAGAAACTACTAAAGACTTAGAAAAATGAAAAAGACGACTTTCTAGTAATGTGCCAATCTCCGGCAGGCTTGAGAAAGAGCTTTCTTCCGAGTGTGTGTTTTCGGGGCAGCACCCCCACTTTTCTGCCAGCGGCTTGTTTTGCTGCGTGTTTAGCTCCAACACGCCACATAGCTAAGTGCTTTCCTCCCCAGCACCGCGCGCAGGGTTCAAATCTTCGACCAGCCCCAGCTTCGTGAGTGTGAACAGTCAGTACGTGCAGCGAACGGACACGAAGGGCTGGTGAGCTGCGTGCTGAGCAGTTAGCCAACTGCTGTCGGCGCAGACCGCTGAGAGCCTCTGCCGGCGTTTCAGCAGCTCAAGCACTTGGCGGCTGCTTGTCATTGCTATTGCCCTGTTCACCTCTCCGCATTGCTTTTTCTTGATGCTTCCGTCTCCTTTCTCTGAGGCTCCAGAACTGTCAGCCTGTGTGCTGCAGGGACCTGGTCTAGTCCGGCCCTAGCTGGTGGGGCGCTCCCCTGTCTTCACCTGCGGCCACCCCACGCTGCTATGATCTGCCTCTGGGTCACGGACATTAACTTCACCTGCTCAGAAGACCCATCTGCAGCGCCAGCATCGTTCCTTGACTCCTTTAATCTGGGTACTGAAGGGTGACTGTCACTCAGATAACTAGGTGCCAACGGCTAGAAACGAGTTCTAAATCATTTCCTGACTTTGTAACAGAGAGGACAGCTCAAAGTCATCAAGCAGCTTATACGCAAGATTGTTAAATAGCCTCAATTAGAACTACATCCAAAGTGAGCCTGAGCAGTTCGGATAGCTCTTTAAAAAACAGTTCTATAAAATATTTACTATTGAAGTCCCTATCAGTCAGAATTTCAAACCATTAGAATCTACTAGAAATAAGTATTGGGAGGAGCTAAGCATTTGCCAACTTTATCTCAAATGTTCTTATATTTAGAATTGTAATCTCTCGAAGACATGGAGTAAATTATTTTTAAAATATAATTCTTTCTTAGACGAAGAATATCTACTTTCAAACCCTACAGCTTCCATCTTGACAGACTCTTTGGCTTCATTTAAGATCAGTACTGAAAGCCACACCTCACACAAAGCCCGTAAGAGTCAGAAATCATTTCTGTAAAATCTTCACATTAAACTCCTGGGACTTAAAAGTTTCCCAGACCTGAGCCGAAGGGACCCGGATATGAAGCCCATGAGCCTAGGGCTCGCTGACTCCTCACTTCCCCGTGTGTCACCCTGCATTTGAGGAAGACAATGCCAACAGTTATCACCTGGGATTGTTCTCATTTGGGGTAGAAAGGAACCGCATCACCCAAGCCCAGGGAAGTTAACTGCAATGTCAAACAGCAGTAACCATGGTCTGAAATCATTGCCACAAAACTCCCAAGCGATTTCATAGGGAAAATGAGCAGAGAGACTTGAAATAACAGGATACAGCTGGACAAACACAAAGCAACCTGTCCCCCAGTTCTCCCTCCTACCTAACGGGACCCTGAGCTTGTCGGGGATGCACATCTCCTGGGAGACTCAGCGTGTAGCCGGTCCTGGAGGGAGGGCCTGACAGCCACGGCTGCACCGAGCGCCGAATCCACCCCACCGCTGGACTACTCTGTTATGGGACAACAGATGTCCTTTGTCCGGGTCCATGGGAGTTAGTCTTTTCTGTTACGTACAACTGAAATCATCCTAAATGATAGAATAGGTTTTACTTATGTAGACAGCATTCATGTTAGCTTTGCTACAGTCTCTAAAATTGAAAAATTCCAGGACTGGGAGGAGGGAAAAGGCAACCCAAGTACCTAAAACAGCGAGTGCATTTATCTTCAAATACTAAGGAGAGTTGTGAACACTGGTGTAACTTTTAATAATATAATTCAACTTATAAAGACAAACTCTTAGCTCCTTACATCTGCCAGTAAGTCTAATGTAACCCATTTCTGGAGTCCTGAGGAATACCTCCAGGACTCCAATTTTCATGGCACACACTCCACAACATTAAAAAAAAAAAAGACACGTCTCCATTCTCAAGGTTTACGATTAATATTAGACTTTCACCTCTAAAGCTTTCTTGTCTCTTTAAGACTTGAGTGGGCACCGCTATTAAACAGCTTTAGTAGTCCACTCAGGGATACGGTAGTGCTTTGAAGGAGTTAAGAACAAGGTTATGGTCTAGGGGCGCCTGGGTGGCACAGTCGTTAAGCGTCTGCCTTCGGCTCAGGGCGTGATCCCGCCATTCTGGGATCGAGCCCCATATCAGGCTCTCTGCTGGGAGCCTGCTTCTTCCTCTCCCACTCCCCCTGCTTGTGTTCCCTCTCTCGCTGGCTGTCTCTCTCTGTCAAAATAAATAAATAAAATATTAAAAAAAAAAAAAGAACAAGGTTATGGTCTAGTTGGACCACAGCAACATAAACTATTAGACCTTCCTATTAGGAGGTGCCATTCACATTTACTTCATCTACTCTCATAAAATCTGTGTGAGAGTGGGGTGCCTGAGTGGCTCAGTGGGTTGGGCATCCAACTTTTGATTTCGCTCAGGTCATGATGTTGGGGTTGTGGGATCGAGCCCCACATCAGGCTCTGTGCTCAGCATGGAGCCTGCTTGGGATTCTGTCTCTCTCTCCCTCTCACTTCCCCCCACCCCCCCCACCTGCGCTCACTCGTCTCTCTATCCCTAAAATAAAATAAATAAATCTTTAAAAAAAATCTTTGTGAGAGACGATGATGACGTTTCCCCACCTGACAAAGACTAAGTTTGTAGTGACTCGATCTACATCAGTCAAAAAGGGACTTCTGTGGGCCAGCTGCCCAAGATTCTCTAATCAGATCAGCTTCCCCATCAGGAGAAGGCACGGACCTCCAGCTCCCCAGTGCCGACTGTCCGACAGGTGAATGTGACCCGTGTTTTTAGCACTTGAGATGCTGCAGACCCCAGTACTTACTACGGATTTCGATTTTATGGGGTATTGAAAAGGGAAAACATGTACGCTCATGTGTCTGTCTCCGCCTCCCTGTTTCTCTGTTCCACACAGACCTCCCCTGTGCCCCGAGAACCTGAGATCACCTGAGGGGAACAGCATGATTTAAAAGATCAGCAGTCCTTCTCCAAAGACGTCCTCTGGGCAGACTGCTCCTTAGAACCAGGTATGCACCTCCAGGCACCAGCACTGTAGGGAGGTGCTCAAGGAAGCCAAGAGAACTCGGGCAGAAAGGATGGCAAGCCCTGACAGTTCCCGTGCTGACAGGTACTAATTACCAGAGCAGCGACAAAGGCACGCATGTAAATAACCCAGGCCAACAGAGGGCGTGACATTTGTTTTTAAAGGCACCGTCAGCAAAAGAAGAAAAAAATCAAACGAGCCCACTCAGAGGTGACCTACAGAAGTAACACAAGATGCCAACAAATGCAAACCAAGGATTCTCTCAGAAATGTTCTCTAGGGCAGACTAGGGGATTATCTCTCAAGAGGCATGTATGCTCTGCAATCACCTTCCAGATCGAGTCTTGCCAACTAATACCTGTGAAAAACGCTGCGTGATCCATTTTTCTCCTGCCAGCTCCAACATGCTTGCATAAAGGGAAACAAAAGGTTGAATGGACACACTGTGGCCATTATCCTAACCTAGACAGCAGAGGAGAAACCCTCTACGGGATAACCAGTGGAAGACAGTCTTTGTGGGATGGGCTTAAAGCCTCAAAGAAAGCTGGCAAAACTGATAACTGATAAGGTCAAGCTTCACCACCACCTAACCCAGGAATTCAGGGTGGGTCAGCACTTTCTCACGGGAGATTTGGCCAACTCTCCCAACTACCCAAAGATACTTTTGGTGCAGACTTCTGGTAGTTTCTAGGAGCCAGGATAACAAAGTCATATTCCTACTGCTTGAAGAGGCCATCACAAGTCAATCTAGACTAGTGGATTCCCAACTCTGGGAATCACCTGGGAAGCTTTACAAAAAAATGTCTGGCCCCACCCAAAGCCCATTAGATCCCAATCTCTGCGAGTGGGGCCCAGGCAGCAGTTTTTCAAAGCCCCTCAGGAGATTATACCCTGTAGCCAGGGTTCAGAACTACTGGTGTAGACCAGGGTTTGGGAAACTTTTTCTGCAAAGGGCCAGATAGTAAATAACTTTTGGCTTTGTGGGCCACACAGTCTCTGTCCCAACTCCACAGCTCTGCTGTTGGAGCTACTATAGACTATAGGTAAGTGAGTGGATGTGGCTGTGTTCCAATAATACTTTATTTATAAACAGCCAGAGTGGACAAGATTCAGCCCGAGGCCATACATAATTTTCTGACCTGTGGATCAGACTATAATTTACCCTGCAAACGGTCACACACTTCATCCGAATGCATCCGGAAGCTAAAGTTTCTCAAGAAGGCTGAATGGTTAGCTCCAGAAAAAAAGCTTCTGACAGAACAAATGGATTCAGTGAAAACGGCAAAGAGAAGAGCACATTACAATGAAGAATCAATTCATTCTTCACCCAGAGAGAATTATGCTCACTGTATGAAATAAACACATGGAACTGGAGACAAATTTTAACATAAATTAAAAAAAAAAAGACCTCCCTCTTTCTACCTCTGGATATGAGCCACGTTAACAATTTAATGCAGTTCCTCCTCGTTTTTCTTTCTCCTTCATGGTGGGGGATAACACACATAAAGAAAAGCGTACAAAACCACGACTTAAAGCAAAGCAAATACAAATGTAACCACCCAGGTCAACAAACACAAAGGTCTCCAATTGTCAGGTAGTACTTTCAGTTTTCAATTTTTCTAGTGATCCTGAAGGCTGCAATAAATTCCTTCACTACAACGATTTTAATAAAACTCCTTTGCCAGGAACACAACACAACACAACACAACACAAGTGAAGAAAGCAGGAGAAAACTACAAAACGGAGATGGAGAGAAGCAGCGGGGGAGCATCAGAGAGAGTGCGTCCACCGCCGTGCTGTACAGAGCATAAAACAGGCCTGGGTACCGAGCAGCCCCTAGAAATAAAGCAGAGTAGGGTTCTTACTCTCTCGGGGACATGTACGCTCAAATCCAGCCAGCATCTGAATCTGCTTTGCTCAGGGACAAAAAGAAGGTCAAGGCCTGGATATTCTTAGATACCAGATGGCCCAATATTGACACAAAATCTTTTCTCTCCAGTGAATGGAGTTTTATTCTGGCAATTTCCATAACTCACGGAGAAATCTGTGAAGGGTGTGGGAGAGATGCACATCCCTTCCTCCCACCCTCTCCCGTACTCTTCTGCTCCAATAATAAAAATGGCTGTTTTAGTTAATTCCTCTGTTCACCATCATTGCCTTATCTTTCCCTACAATCAGCCATTAGGGATAAACCCTGTCCCCGACGTTTAGTATATACCAACAGCACGTGCTAAGTAAGTATCTGTTGGAACCTAAATGAATACTTTGGCAATCCTACCACAGGCCACAAAAGATAGATAGTGCTCTGCCTTCCACTTGTTCCTTTTAGTGTTGCAAAACTGCCAGACGACTTGTCCATTTATAATCGGTCTCTATTTCCAGATAACTTGAACAATGGGAGGAGGCGAGATGTTTCAAAAACACAATTACCTCTTTTGCGCTGCCTCCCCCAAGTCTAGGAAACAGCACAGAGCACTGAAGGCCACATAACACAAACAGATCTCGGTTCAAGTCCAAGTTCTACCATTTACTGGGTATGTAACCTTGAGAGTAACTTAGCCTTCCCAATATCATTTCTCATGTGTACAACAAAGACAGCATCATGTACCTCAGAATGTTGCAATCCTAACAATGCAGAGATAATAACACTAGCCCACTGAATACTGGCTCTTTTCGCTTCAAGTCACTGCCGATGAAGGAAGTAATGGGAAATAAGTCCAAATGTTATTCTGTTCCCAGTACCAGAGCACTGAGACGCCTCCCTGCTTTAGACGACTAGCCCCGACAGCAATCTGGGCTGTGTGAGACCGGTGTGGCCACAGAGAGTTCCTTTGAGTCATCTAACAGAGTTTTCCTCATTGTAATTGGTAGCTCAGGTTAAATGGCAAGCTGAAAGAGCTTGCTCAGAACCCTAGGGACAGCAGCAACCTGGCAAAGCATTTAGACTAAGTCCTAGATTCCATTCGGAGTCTTTTCCCAGATGAGCCAATAGGCCCCGGCAAAACCCACTGGCATCTCCAGTCCTTCATGAAAACAGGAGGCCCAATCTGGTCCCTGAGCCACTTACACAAGTGGATGCAGAGACTGCGTCTACAGAGACTTCCAGCATGTCGGAGTCCGATGAGCAGGTCGGAATCTCAAGTCAACACTACAGAGCCAGGTGCTTCCTCTGCTAAAGGTTTCCTCGTGCACCACTCAGGACAGCATCCGGAGTGTCGCTTTTTCACTGGGCAGTCACTAAACTCTACAGAGCACAGGAAGGAATATAACTGAGTGCCAACTCCCTACTTGCCCAAACGTCAAGGAAGAGAAAAGCCCATGGTAATACAAACACTGATGCTGAGGGATGTCCCAGCATTAAAGGACTACAAGTTCTCAGGGCTCTTCATCTGCGGGCTCAGCTTTGCCCCGGGACTCCTCCTCCCTCGCTTCTCCCAGGGCTGGATGTGGAATCCAACAGGATGCTCGAAGGTCCTCCTATCCCTGCATCCTCAAGCGCTCAGGTCCTGAGCCCCCACCTTCCCTGCAACCGAAGTCTTGGCTGCACAGGTAAAAGGCAATCTTCCCTTGAGGCAATTTTTCTTTTCAAAAATTGTCAAGAAACCTCCTGCCAAATTTTTCTGATATGTCTTCCTCCCACTCCGTTCTTAGAAAAACCGACTGGAGATCCTTTGGAGACCTAACCAAACCCAACCATGGACAGATAAGGTCCCTAAAGGCTACTGGGAACAAACATTCTATTAGGGTTGAATCTCATAAGATTGCCAATATTCAGCCCTTTCTAAGCTACAAAAATAACAACTTCATATGGCTCAACCTAGCTTCTAACAAATAACTTTCTAAAAAGCTTAAAATCGCTAGCCATGTGCTCTCAGAAACAGCTATAAGCCACTGCTGCAGTGAGGTGTGACCTGGAGGTACCAAGTCCATGGGCTTCTAATTCTATGAGGCCCCTGAGAGAGACCATATGCTGGGCCATAAGTCATCTTGGTAGATTCCCAAAGACTGAAATCTTCTATGTGTAGTTTCTGATCACCACGGAATTCAATTAGAAATCAACAACATGACATCTTTTAAAAGTCCGAACAACCTACTTTTAAAGGACCCATAGGTCAAAAAAGAAACTACAAAGGACATGAGAAACCATCTTGAATTGACTGAAAAAAATACCAACATTTGTGGCATGTAGTTAAAGTTGCACTTAATGAAGAATTCATACCGTTAGAGGTTATGTGAGAAAGTAAGAAAGCTTTAAAATCAATGTCTAAGTTTCTACTTTAGGAAGCTAGAAAAGGAAGAACAGAGTAAAGCCAAACTAAGAAGCAGGAAGAAAATAATAAAGAAGAGAAATCAATAAACTAGAAATGGACAAGAAATAGGAAAAGAAAAAAAAAACCCAAAAGCCAGTTTATTGTAAAGATAAATACAATCAATAAAGGCTTAGCTACACTGATTAAGGGAAAAAAAGACACAAATTATTAATTTCAGGAATGAAAGACAGGACACAACCTCGGAGCGTCTAGATATTTAAAAAATGGTAAGGGACTTCTACGAACAACTTTATAAACTTGACAACTTGGATCAGCAGTCAGCAAATTCCCTGCAGGCCAAATCAAGCTTGTTACCTGTGTTTACACTTTCATCAGAGCAAGCCACACACATTGGTTTATGTAACGTCTCTGGCTGCTTTTGCACTATGAAGACAGGTTGAGTAGTTGCAACAGAGACCATGTGGCCCACAAAGCCTAAAGTGCTTACTATCTAACGCTTGATAAAAAAAGTTTACTGACTTTTGGATTAGATGAAATAGACATTCTTTGAAACACACAAAAACTAAAATTGATTCAAGAAGAAACAGAACATCTGAATAGCCTTGTATCTATTAAAGATACTGAATTTATAGTTACAAACATTCCCACAAGGAACTCAAGGTCCAGATGGCTTTTCTGGTGAATTCTATCAAGTTCTATCAAATACCAATCCCACACAAACTCTTTCTGAAAAGAGAGGAGGGGGGAACGCTTCCCAATTCATTCTGCGAGGCCTGATACCAAAATCAGAGAAAGATAGTATAAGAAACTCTGGAGATAAGAAACCAGCCTCTAAAACTTAGCACTGAGCTGACCACTGCATTCTGATGGACAGTTAAAACAAAAACCAAAAACCAAAAAAATCTAGTAGATATCAATATTTGAAGAACAAGAGATTAGACGACCTGGAAACAATATACCATTACACCCAAGTCCTGACCTTCTCTCAAGGCACGTGATAGCAGGACTCTCTTCAATTCCTGTTACAGAGGGGACACTCCACCCCTCTCCTCCCCACAGCCTGCAAAGGCGTATTCACCTTCAACAGCAGTTGCAATGAAAAACACCTATGGCCCCTTGGCCTTAACTCCATTCTGACTTGCAACACAGAATAAAGCTCTGACCGTGTCTTTAATGCTCAAGGCTGCATCACCAGAGGCAAATACCTGGCAACGTGGCAGTCATGTCACAGGTAAGTCTCTCTACGTCTCAACTAGACTGAGGTGGTTGTAACACAAAATTTAGCGGCAGCACCTCCACACATTCTTCCCAAGCTCACTGGCACCCACACCAGTCACGGCCCTGTGCACCTGTGGTGGGCTATTAAGTGTGACAACTCTGTTAGGAGGGGACAGGCTCCAGCGGTGACTGACTGTGTCAGTAACAACATGCTTTGGTTTCTGAGACTGGACCAGGTTCCCTGAATACCTGAGCACCTGCTGAGTACTCATGAAATGGAGGCCCACATCCAGCAGCCTCGAAAGCTAAGAGGGATTCCTTCTGAGAACATCAGCGTGCATCCGTCTAACTGAGCGTGGGGGAAGCCCTTGTCTGCACTGACAAACATGAGACGTGAGGTGGTTTCGTGTCGCTACGGGAAACCCGCTTGTTGATTTTCTCCCTTCCCCACCTGAATGGAAGGTCTTGAGGGCAGGGACGTCTGCGTTCTTGGGCTCCACTGCCTCATGGTGCCTGGCCACAAGCTGGGCACTTGATAAATACTCGCTAAAGGATGACACCTGACTCCAGAGCAAAACACTGACTCCTAACAGTATGCAGTTAGAAACTATGAAGCGGGCTTGCCCGAGTCAAGTTCAGTGTTCGCAGGTAACCTAGTGGAGAGCTGGCTTCTCAAGTCACGCGTGTGAACCCCAGGAGGCACTGAACTCACAGCTAGCGTAGGAACGGCTGTCGTCCTCGCACATTCTGTGCAGCTGCTGGTACTCCTCCTGAGCCAGCTCGAACCGCTGCTGCTTAATCTGGTAGATCTCTTTCTTGGCATTGAGAGCCTCCTGGGCCACGACTAAATATTCCTTCAGCATCCGTTCCTGCTCCTGCCGCCACTGTTCTCTGGGATCCTCAATCTGGGTAAGCTCTGAAACGAAAAGGGTAAGAACGTAAGGGACTTAGAAGACTCTAAGAAGACTCTTTAGGCTGACCAACAGTCATGCACTTATGTGACTAGTCAATGTGAAAATTAATTAATTGCCAGGATGCACATTATGGAAGCATTGACGTGACAAAGCTTCCTGTAGCGTGGAACACCTTCTGTTCACATGGCCACAGTCGAGATGAGAAGAAAACTCTCTGGACATGGAAAGGCTGGCTGGAGAGGGCTGAAGACGACACCACACAAATTTTCACACTGGTGGAGACGAAACCAAATGCGCTCGTCAGAGTCAAACCGACGGCTCTTCCCAACCTCCTTCTCGCTGACTTCTTTGGCTCAGGATGCCCTCAGCTCCGGCTTGCTCGCCTTCCCCTTGCCTCCGCACCACACCTGCAGCCCTTCCGCGATGCTTGTGAACTTCCTCATCTCCCACCTATAAATTCTCCCCTTTTCCACTCCGGCTTTCTCACTCTACAAGGGAGGCTCATGCCTCCCTCTGGCTCCAGCCTCTCTCCTGGGCTTCCATTTTCCTTCCAACTGCCCCTAAATGCATCTCCACCTGGACGGACCCAGGGTAATTCTGAGTTGTTCGTCCAACGCAGAACTCATTGTCACACGGCGTCCTTTTACTACCAAAACCAGAAGCACACAGTGACACTGCGATCACGGGCTTCTCCTTCTGCCTCCCCTCTCGAAGTGAGAGGCATCAGCTGGATCTACCCACTTAGCCAACCCGGGACTCACCCTCAGAGAATGCCTGTTCTTCTCCCTCACCCAGAATATTCCATGGGTCATCAAGAACTGGTGATTCCTGCCCCTGGATATAATAATGACTGGCAACATACCCTTCATTCCCCCTCCTCTAAGTTCACTCAGATCCTCATGACCTCCCCTCCAAAACCACACAGGCTTCCTGTCTCATTCCACCAAAAGCCATGCTCAGTGCACTCACCAAAGCCACCTTCCTACCTCTGCTTTTAAAGCAATATCCTCTACATGATGTAGGAGTCCCAAAACTAACTCACCGCTTCATTTCTACCTTCTTTTTTTTTTTAAGATTCCATTTATTTATTTGAGAGAAAGCGAAAGCGATAGAAATCACAGAGGCAGAGGGAGAAGCAGACTCCCCATGAGCAGGGAGCCCGACACGGGGCTCGATCCCAGGACCCTGGGATCATGACCTGAGCCGAAGGCAGACACTTCACCCACTGAGCCACCCAGGCGCCCCTCATTTCTACTTTCTGTCCTCGCTCCAGGATGAATTTTTCCAAAGTGCTGCTGCTTCTCTCCTTTTCTGCCCACCAGGAAACCCTACCATCTTCCAAGTCCCTTTGTGCAAGCGCCTCCTTTTTGAAGCCTCCTTGGCCCCTGCAAGCACAAACGCCTCTACGCGATGAATAGGACTACAGTTCCTAACGCTGGGCACCTAACTGCTTCCACGTCTCTCTTTCCCCCTACTAAACTTCAAGCCCTCAAAGGCAGGCACAGGGCCTCAGTCAGCATTCTCTTCTCAGGACCTTTCAGCCATCCGAAAGCCAGAAGCGATCGATAACCGCTAACTCTGAGTGCACCGAACACGGAACAGACGGGCAGTCTGCTCCACAGGCAGAGGACTACAGCCCCGAAAGCTGATCCTGAGAAGGCAGACTGAGCAAACGGGCCCTACACCCAGACGTGGAGAAGGCTCCCCTCCTTCACTGCAACAGATCTCCTAAGGGAGATTTCAACACAAGTGTTGCCTCCATGAAGTAAAACCTGTGAAGCCATGTTCCTGTTCCAAACTTAGAGACCCCAGGCTATGGTGGCTGTTTTCACGATGACATATTGGTAAATGTGTGCAGGCTGCTGGCAGCCAAAACAAAATAAGGGAGAGCGCAGAGAAGTGCTGGCCAAATTCCCCCAACCCAAATTCTACATAAATATGCAATATACTACATGTTAACTAACCAAAATTTAAATAAAAATTTGAAAACAAAGAAAGAAAGAGAGAGAGAAAGAGAGAGAGGAAGGAAGGAAGAAAGAAAAAAGAGAGAAAGGAAGGGGAGAAAGGAAGAAAGGAAGGAAGGAAGGAAGGAAGCAAGGAAGGAAGGAAGGAAGGAAGGAAAGAAATTCTTTTAAAACGTGCCTGGGGAGCTCTCCTCTATATGCTAGATGGGATGCTACCTGATTCACAAATCGTTTCATAAAGCCAATCAGATCTTAGTAAATAAATAAATACATAGACACATACATAAATTTAATTGAGTGTGCTTGGCCGGCACTATAACAACAGCCAAAAGGTGGAAACAACCTTAATTCCAGCAACTGATGAGCGGATAAATAAAACATGGTCTATCCGTCCAACGGCAGGTTATTCCGCCGTAACAAGCAACACAGTGCCGCTTCATGCTACAACACGGGTCAACCTCACACACATCATAGTGAAAGAAATCAGACACAAAAGGCCACATAGTGTATGATTCTATCTATATGCAACGTCTATCTATAGATCTATTCTATCTATATGCAACATTCTATCTATATGCAAATCCAGAGAGACAGAAAGGAGATTTCATGGTAGCCAGGGGCTCAGATACTAGAGGAGGGAATGGGGAGTGACTGCTCATGGGTTCCAGCTTTGACTTTGGAGTGATAAAATGTTCTGGAACCAGACAGAGGTGGTGGCTGTACAACACAGGACACACTAAATGTCACCGAACTCTACACTTTAAAATGGGTAATTTTATATTCTGTGGACTTCACCTCAAAATGGTTGAAAAAGTAAATGTTAGGTCATGCTTATTTTCATACACACACACACACACACACACGAGTGCTTGCTAGGATGCTTCAAGGAAGTTCTCCCTTTAAACCGCCTTCTGCCAACACCCCCTACCCCCTTCACACTGCCACCCCAGGCCCCTCCTGGAAAGCCCCCCCCAGGCCTCAAAAGCTCACACCAGGAAATAAGAAACAAATATAACAACAAAAATCAGGGTTCTGAACTAGCCCGGAGTTCACATTGTGGGTGCCCGGGGCGGGGTGGGGTCCCGGCCGCAGTGGCCAGAGTCGCCGCTGCGTACGCAGCACCGAGGCCCGCCGTGGCCCGCGGGCATGGCCTGTACTCTGTCCAGCGCACCAGAGGCTCTTGGGAGCCTCGAAGGCGGTCCACCCAGGGTCCCTCTGGTCCCTCACGCCCCACCGCCAACCTGCACAGTTCCAATTTAATATCTGACTCCCCAGCTGTGCTAGGAAGACTTGGGTTCTCGGGAGCAAGTTTTCTGGAATGCAGTGTTTGACCCCCATGTACATTTTGTTACAACAATAACCTTTCTTGTTCCTGAAAAAGAGAGAGAGAGAGAGAGAGAGAGAGAAAGAGAGATGGGTTCTGTGATGTCTTCATCACCCACAGTGCCGAGTCACCCCACTTACACTCACAGTGGCTAGAAGAAAGTCCTTGGTGATTACTCAGTTTTGGGTTCATGGCCACGTCTAGCTTGTCATGTGGAATCCTTGAGGGCAGACACTGGGTCTCACTTCCCTGCGTCTCCAGAGCCCAAAGAACGGCCAGCACAGAGAGGCACTCTAGAACATTCCCTGTGACAGCGAGCAGGTGAGCAAGGAACGCCCACAGCAAAGAAGGGGGCACAGAGGGATGAGGATGCTGGGTTCACAGGAGAGGCAATCCAGGACCTCGGTGGCAGGCAGACTTTCCAGAAAGGTTGCGTAAGGCGGATGCCTCTGACATTCAGTAATACCACCTGGGCTCGGAGAGGCCAAAGCCTGGGATCAGGGCCCCGTGCACATGTACCTGGGCCCATCGCACAGCAGCCCTCGCCCACGGGGGCTGCCCACCAGCAGTCGGGAAGGCAAGCCCAGACAGCGAGACACCTGGAACACAGTCGTGAGGCACCAGGTCAGCTGGGGCTACAGGGAGGGCCACCCTCGGCAGGGGCCTCACTAAGCGTTGCACTCTGTCTGGTGGGTGGTGGATCCATCCAGAAGCCCTCCTGCCACGTAGATAACTGCCTGGGAGGGCGGTTGAGCCAGGGCACTTCTTCTCCCCCCTGCCCAGTCTTCGGCTAAAGGCTGATATCAAGTGCAAGGCCGACCGCTGCGTATCAGAAATTCCACTGCCCCAGGACTGAGAAAGGAAGTCTTGCCATTTAGGTTTCCTAATGCTGACTCGGGAGGCTGGCCAAGAAGTGCCAATGCAGGAATGGGCCCCAAGGACACCAACCTGGGTTGACCGCACGCAGGGGACGTGAGGAGCCATGGGACCGGAGTGAGGAAAGAGCTTCAGATCACTCACGCGGTCGGCATCGTGCGTCCTCGGGCCCTCCCAGCCTCCCCCGCACTAACTGAAGGACAGAAAACACACCAAGGGGAAGCTACACTTCATGTCCCCAGGAGTGAAAAATGATAAATGACAGAAACACTGAGGGTAGCTAGAATGAAAATGGGAGAGAGTGCAAAAGTGGGAATGTGAGAGAGAAGTGGATCCCCCCGCTGGGACCAGATCGAGGAAGGCTGATGCAGGGGCGGCAAGCCAAGAGTGAGGAGCAGAGAACAGAATGCAGCCTGTGAACCAGGGTGTGCCAACCTCAGCACCACGGCCATTTGGAGGGCAGCTCGTTCTGCGGCGGGCTGTCCCGAGCAGAGTACGCAGTTCAGCAGCATCCCTGGCCCCTGCCCACCAGAAGCCAGTAGCTCCTCTCCTGGACGTGACAACGGAAAACGCCTCCAGACGTTGCCAAGCCGTCCTGGGAAGCAAAATCAGCCCTGGTCAAGAGCCACAGCTCTACCCAATTCTTCAAAGAAAGCTGGCATGGTCAAGGACCCACCGCATTATTCTAGCTGTAGTCTTTACACGGTTTTTTCCCGTCACAAAGATCAAAAAGGTTTGGTATATTAAAGTTAAAATTGACTGTGTAAGACAAAATGAAGTTAATCACTTGGGCATTTATTGTTCCAAGAACTTGTAAGCTCCACTTTGCAATAAACAACCTTCTTATTATGAAAGATCTTTCTATTTCCAGACTGCCTGGGAAATGTATTCCTTTTATTAGGCATTAAAACCCTTCATTAAACATACTCCGTGCAGTCCTGAGCAACACACAAGCAAGGCAGCTACACAACTGCTTCCGTTTTTGAAGAACTCCACAAACGAAAACTTCAGGTCACATTTATAAAATCCAGCTTAATGCTGCATTGGATAGTAACGACTGTCTTAGCTCTACAAAGAGAGTTCTCAGCATCTTTGAGAGCAATAAAAGTCGTTCACATATAATAACTCAAATGTGGGAGTCTACTTACTATTTATGTGGTCCATGTAATAAATTCCAATTTGTTTATCGTATACAGTCTCCCATCCTAAAGGAAGTTCATCCCCAACACAATCGGCAAAGGTCAATGGCTTTGTTATCCTGCAAAATAAAATTATGAAAGCAAATGTGAAAGGTCAATTTCGTTAAGTTTGCTGAATCGACTCTAGAATTAGGTCTTAATACAAAATTAGATATTATCTCATCTAATTGACTGCTTCTGCTCCAACTATTTAGCTGGGCAATTAATTCACTGGCTTTGCCTGAATAATACTCAGCAACAGTACCAGTACAGTTAAAAGCATTCCTATCTCAAAGTGCAACTTTAAATAGCAGCGAAAATAGATATGGACAGTTACAAAACAGGTAAAACGAGCATCCTCTTCCAAGCAGTATGTTTAATGAGGTGAAGACGCTGGCACCTCCACAATAGAACACCTGTGTTCTGTTCTCATTCCCTTACAAATGCCCCCCCACCTGTCTGTTTCCGACCACTACAGCTTACACCTACCTAAAATGTACTGGGAAGTTTCATCTACCAGAGGACATCTGTTAAGAAGTTAAACATTAACCAATGACCAAGCGCAAAAAGCCCAGCAAGCCGGGTCCCGACACAAGGAGGTACCTACTCCATACTGCCTGTGGTCCTTAGACTGTAAGAGTCGGAAATTGCAAAGGATCCTTTTAGTTTTCTGGAGAAAAACGACAAAAGCACATTGTCTACCTTTCTCCTTTAAGTAAATGTGACTAAGGAAAACGTGGCTTGACATAGACAGATAAAGGGTTTCTAGATGGGTGTCTTTAGGGAGAACCGCCCCCTCCCCCACATCCCATGATCACACTGATTGACAAGACAGCTGTTGTATAAAATAGGCCACGCCTTACAATTGTCTGAGTTTGGGCAGCCATCTCCTGGGCTGCCTCTATAAATGCACAATGACTGGTATGCAGGGGAATCCGATAACCTAAATTTCACTAACTCAATCCTCCCACCTCTTCTGTTCAAGTCCCTGGCCCAGGAAAGCGAGATACCGCGACCGCGGCCAAACCTCACAAGACCAGCATGAATTCTGAACGTGTTATTTCCCCGAACTGGTTAGACAACCAGGCTCTGTCTCTCCCAGTAGCATTTAGAAACTGATAAACACCATCAGAATGGCAGAGACTGTAATTCGTCTTCATTTTACACATAGGGTTTTAAGACATTAGAGTCCATATCAAAACAGAAATACACAGAAGGTAAAATCCGCCGCAGACAGCCTGCCAAATACAATGCACTCCAAAATGCACGACATCGCAGATGAGCCTACGCGGGCCGTCTGCCCCATCCCGCAACGTTCCCTCTGCAGGCCGGAACGGCGTGATGGTGGTGTGTTCCAAGTCAAGCAGGTTATAGCAGGGTGTTGTGCGTGATTCCAGTCCCGAAGGGGACCAAACCACAACAAAAACAACGCTGCTTTAATATAAATGGAGTCCTGAGCACACTTCTGCCATTCTAGATTCAATAGAGAAAAATGCCCAATCACAGGTGCATTCTAAGCACGTTCACATCTGTGATCTCGTTTCATCAACAAATAGAGGTGGGGAGCCCAATTCACTTCATAATTCAGAACTGTTATAAAACTATTTTAAGTTCCTATTTTCAATTTTCAATCCAATGAATTACACAGGTAATTATAATAACACTTCCATACTTGTTGTAAAAATAAAATGACACATCTACTGTCTCGGTGAATTTTATTGTGGCTTGATACAGAATCTGTATGTCTCAGATTCCACTTTCTTTCCAAACAAAGCATGGAGTTTCCACGGTCATCCATGGAATCAGTACTACAAAGCTAGCTAATGAGGCACAGCTCTCACAGTCCAGCTCACCCCAGAAGCAAGGTCTCTGCACCCACAGAGAAGTTATCAAGTCCTTGCTGTTGGTCTCGTTGATCCACAGTAGCCCATCTACTCACGTGACAGTAGTCTCAACAGGCTCAATGCTGAAGTTTTCCAGCTCCCAAAACACAGAAGTGGTAAGCTAGAAGGCAAAGATAGGGGTCCCCTGGGCAGGCAGAATGCAGCAAAGGGGCCAGCTGACAGCAAGGAGAAGCACATAAACCCACTCCTCGCTTTTAGCCATCACACCGTGAAACACGCACACCTGCGGCAGGACACCCATGACAACCAGCTTCTAAGATGGCTCCCAATGCTTCCTGCCTCCTGCTGTTCATGGCCTCGCGTGGTCCTCTCCCCCACTGAATAGGGTTGACCTGTGCGACCACCAGGACACTGTGGAAATCACAGTGTGTGGCCTCCAAGGTGGCAGTCATAAAAGACACTGTGCTTCCACCATGTTCTCTTAGGCTGTGGGCTCTGGGGGAAACCAGCAGCCATGTTGTGAGCTCACTCAAGCAGTCCAATGAAGAGACCCAAATGGAGAAGAACCAAGGCCTCCTGCCAACAGCCAGCACCAACTTGCCAGCCACGTGAGTAAACCACCTCGAGAGCGGATCCACCGGCCCCAGTCAAGCCTTCAGATGACTGCAGCCCCAGGCAGTATCTTGACCACAACACCTCATGGGACCCAAGCAAGGCCCACCCAAACTTCTAAACTCCTGCACAACAGAAATCATGTGCTCACTATCATCTGGAGGCACTAGATTTCTGAGTAGTTTGTGATGCAGCAATACGTAACCAATAAAATACTAAGCTCTCACACCCCTTCCCAGTCTGTCAGATACTGTGGTGGACATTTGTGGTGAAGACCCAGGCTGTCCTTTATTAGGAGGCAGTGAAACGCAGAGGGTGTTTCTTCGTCTTATTTAGGAACATTAAAATAAACTCTACGCTGCTTTTCTGATTCATCCATCTATGAGGATGACACACCCTCTAGATTTCCAGGCAGCTGCAACCTCATCACATATAGACACATTTTGGCATGACTTTCAATAACAGCATTGAGAATGTCTAAATTTATTGTCCTAATTATCATTCCAAGATGTTTACGGGACAGACTGCATGCTTTTCTGTTGCACAGCACATGCCCCATGAACATCTGAAATTGTACCAATATCAAAATGTTTTTCTCCCAAGAAAGGTGATGGTGGGTAACGTTACTTCAGTAATAAGTAAATCGCTTCACATGAGTTGTTCAGTTTTCGAATGTATTTGATCACATTGCTACAATGAGGAGAGCTGAGTAAATCTTGGTTCCCTTTTCATTGTCAGAAGGGCAAGGTCTGAGAGTCTGGAACAGTGGAGTTCTGTTGGTACTAGTTTTTCAGCAAGGAGTGCTTTCTGGCCGTTGCTGGCTAAAAAGCATGATTCCCACATGTCAGGCTGAGGCCTGAAGCCACCTGGGCAAGATCTCATCCGTGGCCAGAGACAAGCAGCACCCTTGGCACAGTGGTGGGCTTCCTCCTGGACAATCTTGTGACCCCTCATCCTGCTAGTGGTCATCCCTCCAACTGGGTGGAGACACTGATGTCCAATGGCTCTTCCCCAAGAGCACGTGGCTCTCTGCAAGTGCCCAGCGCCGAGGGCCAGGCAGGGCAAAGTCCAGGCCAGTGTTCTGAGTCCTCCCCAAGGCAAGCTCAAGGTTCTGTCTCCACTCACAGGTATGATGGCCCAAGTTCCTGAGTTCTCATCTCTCCAGAAACTTGGTGTTAGATTTTTCCAAATAACTCCTTCCCACAGTCACCACACAGACTCGGGGGCATTTCTGTTTACATTACAGAGGGTTTACACAGGAGAAAAATGTCCATTCATACCACCACTCAAATACAACCATTATTCCTATTTTGGTGTGTTTTCCTCCATCTTTTTTTTGTGTTCTTTTGGGGTTTTTTTCTGACATAGTCATGATCACACAGTATATACAATGTTCTATCCTGCCTTTTCCACCTAACTTTGTAACATGTATACTTATTAATTCATACCTTGAGTCTCCCCCAAAATTACTGGAGATGGCCTAACACTATAGCCTAAATAGTCTCCCTCCCTTGTTATAAATCCTCTGTAAACATCACCTGGAACAGCTGAATAGATTAAGCTCCTTCAGAACAATTATCCAATCTCAAAACTGCCTTTGACCCCTCATCCCTGATCTAGGAATAAAGAGCTTGCATTTTTACCAACACTTTGCTAAGGGGAATGCAATTCACCTAAGCACTCTCCTACTACTGACACCTACATTATTTCCTAATTTCTGTTAATATAAATATTCATAAGCACTGCTTTGGAAAACAGTGCAGCAATTTCTCAAAAGAGTTAAACACTGGGGTGCCTGGGTGGCTCAGTTGGTTAAGCATCTGCCTTTGGCTCAGGTCATTATGCCAGGGTCCTGGGATTGAGCCCATCGGGTTCCCTGCTCGGCGGGGAGTCTGCTTCTCCCTCTCCCTCTGCCTCCTGCTCATGCTCTGTCTCTCTCTCTCTTTCAAATAAATAAATAAAATCTTCAAAAAACAAAAAAAAAACAGTTAAAAAAAAAACAGGTAAACACTGAGTTTCCATATGACCTAGTAATTCTACAACTAGGTGTATACCCAAAGGTCCACACACACGTCTACACAAATGAATGTCCACACAGGCATTACTCACGACAGCCAAAAGGTGGAAACAACTAAGGGCCATCAACTGATGAATGGATAAATAAAACACGGTCTACCCATACAATGGCATACTATACAACCATTAAAAAAAGACGGAATACTGACACAAGCTACAGCGTGGATGGACCTTGAAGTCGTCGTGCCAGGTGAAAGAAGCCAGATACAGAAGGCCATGTGTTGTGTGGATCCATCTATAAGAAGTGTCCAGAATAGACAAATCCACTGAGACAGAAAATGGATCAGTGGTTGCCAGGGGCTGAGGGAGAGGGGATGGGAGTGACTACTAATAGGTACAGGGCTTCTGTTGGGAGTGATAAAAATGTTCTGAAATGAGACAGTGGTGATGCTTGCCCAATGTGAATATACAGAAAACTACTGAACTGTACGCTTCAAATGGTGAGTTCCATGCTATATGTGAATTATATCCCAATTTTTAAAACTATGATGAAAGGAACATCTCTGTTTATTATAAAGCTCATAATCTTTATAATTATTTTCCTCGAAAGGGTCCAAGAAGTAAATTTTCAAGGTTGAAGAATATGAAACTCTTTCTCCATATCTCAAATTCAATGCAGAACCTTCACAGTAAAGTATAAGGAACAGGAAATAAAATCACCTAAAACCCAGAAGCCCAGGATTCATGTTTTCGTTTGTTTCCTCTCTTCTTTGTCCTACAGTTCGTTTTTCCACAGCCGCTATCATACTACATGTAATTTCATACACTGATTTTTTTATTTGCGTATTTCTCCGTGCCCTCTACCTCCTTGTCAGCACCACTTTCCATCACGTTGGCATCTTCCATCATTTCCAGTAAACCCTAATCCACTTACCAGGAACCTCGGGTCATCTCTTTAGGTATGCTCCAATGTTCTGCCCTTTATTGTGAAGAATGAAGACGAGCTCACAGTAAGCACTTGATACAAACGGCCGAAGTGCGTTACCCTCAGCAGACACTCTTACCAGTGAAGTAAGAGATGGCCTTTGTCATTACCCTCTGGGGACAGCTTCAATGCACTTGCTCGAGCTCTCAGAATAGAACCGTATGGCACAAGCGTCCTTTACTCTCAAGGAACAGGCCAATAGGGAGCACAGGGTAAGTTTAATAGCATTCCCAGAACGCGCAGGAGCTGGGCAAACATGGTAAGCAATGAACTGAGAAGTGGGGTACCCACTGTCCCCATGCTTCAAAGTGTGCCCTCGTAGTGGCCAGCTCTCACCAGTCCCCTCACCCTGTCCCCCGATCTGAGGAACCCCAGCCAGGAGAGGCACCCTCAACCCCCCTCAGAGATGCTCCCTCAGCAGAGNGAGGCACCCTCAACCCCCCTCAGAGATGCTCCCTCAGCAGAGGATATGACCACGTTCTGCTGACCAATCTTAACCAGAGTTGGGCCGCGAGAAGGGAGAGAATGATGGATGGCGCCGATGCCGGCTTCTTTTTGGGCCCGTTTGCCTGTCGCATCCTGCAGGGCTCTTTAAGGAGTGGCCCTGGGCCATCTCAGTCAGGCCGGCTCCAAGAGAGCCATTTATTGCCATGAAACCCTGGATGAGTCATTCTGCTTTTCTCTGGGCCTCAGTTTCCCAATCTTCAAAATGGGGATGAGCAAATGAACCTGCCAGTGTCATGCTAGCCAGGCGTGGCCTCTCCGGTTATGGCGCGGAGGCCAGCTCCGTCCGCTCCCCTTCCCGCCTCCCCCTCGGTTCTGCAGTAGACCTGCTTCAGACTGTGTTTGCTTCCTTTTGCTGCTGTAACAAATCATGACAAACTTGGTGGCTTTAAACAACATGAATGTATCATCTCCCAGTTCTGGAGATCACAAGTGCAGCTCGGTTTCACAGAACTAAAACGAAAGCGTCAGTCAGGCTGCATTCCCTCTGGAGGTTCTAGGGAGGAAATGTGTTCTCTTGGCTTCTCCAGCTTCCTCCATCTTCGACGTCAGCCATGGCCAGTCGAGTCTTTCTCAGGATGCCATCCCTCTGGTTTTCCCTCTCCCACTTACAGAGACCCTCGTGATTACACTAGGGCCACCTGGATGTCTGGAACAATCTCCCTACTGCAAGATCCCTAACGCGGTCACACCTGCAAAGTCTCTTTTTGCCACGTCAGGTAAACCAGTCACAGTTTCCAGGGACGAGGACGTCTTGGGAGGCCATTACCCGGCCAACCACAGCCAGCCACTGGGGAGAGCAGTCGGTAGCAATCCAGTGCCTCCAAGATCGTGCCCTCCTTCCCAGCCAGGCTCAGGGGGCTGGAATCTCTGACAGCAACTACACCAATGTGCAGAAAAGCGGAGGTGGGCAGGTGAAGGCAGAGAGAAAAGGTTAACCACCGGTTCTTCACACATTTTCCTTACCAGAAGGAGACCTGGATGACCGTACGGCACTTGCACGACCCGTTCCAGTCTCCTGGGACAAGATCATCTTCATATTTGCAATTCGTGCTTGTTTTTCATGTGCTATTCAGAGGGGATACCGCATGTTTCCATTGGAGTTCCAAAGCAATCCTCAAGAAATTGTAATGACTTCCCTTCAACTTTTCACACCTATCTGGGGAACTTTACAGCCTGCTGGAACAGGGACATCAACTTAACGCGGAATCTACCATGTAACATCCACTTAACATGCAATGATCATAAAGATCACGAACAGATATTTCACAGTTTGAACTGCAAAGTCCATGTTTTACACCCAGAGCCCATCTGGTGTGCAATCTCCCACACGGCTGTGGCTATGGGGCTGGACGGCACAGCTCTAGGGTCTTACCTCACTCTATCATCGTCTGATTCTATGAAAGATCACAGCAAAATCCACCCACTGAACTGAGAGCCTTTAAGAACTATCAAGCATGAAAAGCCATCTTCCACAAGCCCCTAGTAGGGATCTTGAAAGATTTCTAAGGTTTCTAAGACCACAAAAACTCATGCAGGGAACTCTTTGCTTCCCTCCGGCCCCTCGCTGTCCACCTGCATTCTCTGAACCCTCGGGAACTGCTATTCCTCAACTTGGATTGTTCTTTCCCTTTGCCATGCTTCCTTCCCATCCCCCTCTATTCAAATCCCAGTGCGTCTCCCAACACGGGGCCCAGATGCCTCCAGTACAGACCCAGCCCGTCTCAGCAGGAAGCAAGCTGCCCTTTCTGTGGCCAGCCTCGGCACTTTCTCTCTCCTCCTGGGACATCTATTAAACCTACAAGCAGAACGTGGTTATTTGTTCACGTCGCATCTCCCCCCAAGTGTCTGTTCCTTCTGGGCAAGGACGGCATCTCCTCCCACTCTGACCTGCCCCCACGGAGCTCCAGGGAGTGTCCCACACACAGGGGGAGTCACAGACTTGCCCTGATCAACGGTGAATGGAGTCTGCCACCACATACATGTCTATGATAGCTCTAGAGCTGCTCTGAGATGTCTCTGTGTCGACAGAATACGCTCAGGGGCAGGTGCGCAGATCTGAGGCCTGAGAGACTAGAGCCAAGGCAGCAGGCTGTAGCGAGGCGGGTGCGTCTCTTCCTCTTGGGGACAGGAGGAACAGGTGCTCAGGATCTGTTCCCTAGCACAATAGGAAATGCAGGCTTGCTGAGTTAGAAATGGCATCCTGGACCCATGGCACTAACCGAGGGGAGCCAGTGCAGATTGAGGGGCCCTACAAGGAGACCCAAAGTCAGCTCTGGGTCCTCCAATATTCCCCAGCTGCCTTAAAAGCCCATGTGCCCACCCCATGCCCACACAGACCAGCCCTCGGTGCCCAACCCCTGCAGATGGACCCAGGCTGGTCCTCCTCCCTGGGCTCCAGACCAGGCAGCTGGTCACCGGGGAGAACCACAGCCCCTGCAGGTCTCAGCAGGGAGGGTGGACAAATGACGACTTCCAGGAAAGTCTGACTTCTGGAATCTGTCTTTTCCAAAGAGGAACCAGAAAAGCAGGCATTCCAAAATACACACACAGACAGAAAGCAGATCCGTGGTTTTGAGGGACTGGAACAGGAAAGGGGCACATGTTGGGGATGGGGAACAACGGGAGATGGGTATATTCGAAAACCAGCTCATAGCAATGCTCACACAGCTGTATACATTTACTAAAACGCATCGCACGACACTGAAATGGGTGAAGTTTGTGGTATATAAATTACACCTCACTAAAAGTGTGTTAAAAATCTACACACACTCATTGAGATTCCTCCTAAGTAGTTAATTTACAGTGGAAAGAAACAACTTCAGGATTCCAAGTCCTATGAAACACTCCAGAAACACTTCACTGTCCTCTCACCTTATGTTGTTACATGCATCTGGTGATTCTGATCCACAAATTCCAAGTTACAGCTCAGCAATGTCCCAGAACGTCCTCCAAATGGCTGGACACAGGCTGACATAGTGTCTAAACTAATCATTTCCAATCCTCTGCATTCATTCATCACATTACTCTGGACTGGGCACTCGTGCTATAGTCACAACCCGTTAGTGAGTGGTGAAATCCACCGAGTAGGTCCCAATCAATGTTTTAGTTTAAAAAGAAAATAGGAGAGCACATCACACCTCATGGGGGTAGTATGGTACACGCTATGTTATGAAACTTCTGTGTGTGTGCTACAGAACAGTGGCCTTCCTTTCTGCAGCAGTCAGCAGTGCTTGGAAAGGGGATGCTCCAGGACACACCTCGAAGTGAGCGAAGCCAGTCATACATTAAGCACTTGGGGTGTAGGGCTACCGCCTACCTCCTCACACGTCTTGCAGACACAACCGAAAGTGTGCAGCCACACCCACCAGCCCGGGGGCCAACCCACAGGTGCTCTGGCCACACAGGCAGAATCTCCTTTAATAAGCACAATTTTAAGAGATGAGTCCATTATCACCCCCATTTCACCTAGGAGGAAGCTGAACTCAGGGATGCGTGCCTAAGACGTGGCCAGACCAGTCCCGGCCCTGGGAAGAAGCCCTCGCGGGTCACCAGCGGGCTCCCTGCACACCCACTGGGCTCAGAGGGATTCTAAGCAAAAACGAAAGGGCACCAAGAGCCGATCAGGCAGCAACCACCATCCCTGGGGAAAACACTAGACATTAAGATGCCGTCAGAATACAGATATACCTCCTTTACCTGCACTTTGAGAATACTGTATTTTTTTACAAATTGAAGGTTTGCGGCAACCCTGCACAGAATAAGTCTGTCTGCACCTTTTTCCCAACAGTATTTGCTCCCTTCGCGCCTCTGTCACATGTTGGTAATTCTCGCAATATTTCCAACTTTTTCATTATCATATTTGTTACCATGATCTGTGATCCGTGATCACAACTCACTGAAGGCTCAGATGATGGCTAGCATTTTTTAGCAATAAAGTATGTTATAATTAAGGTATCTACATTGTTTTTTAGACATCATACTATTGCACACTTAAGAGACTACACTATAGTGTAAATATAACTTTTATATGCACTGAGAAACCAAGAAGCTCATTTGGCTCACTTTATTCGTGATATTCGCTGTACTGCAGTGGTCTGGCACCCAACCCGGGTGTGCCTGTAAGCATATATGCACCACAGTCCCCTCTGAGATAATTTTATCTCCCTTACTCTCCTGACAAACTTCTAGTGATGATGACTCTGATGGGAGTACAGTTATGGACGTGAATGACCACCTTATTTTTAATACGGACAAAAGGCTAGAGAAGGGAACTTACTCCTTTAAAGATAAAATGTAGTATTACAGAAGCTTGATCCTTAACTTAGTACCAAATACAACTGACAGGAAGGGATACTTAAAAATCAAAAGGGGAGGCTTTAAGGAAGGATTTGGGGGGCAAAAAAAGAAAGAAATAGTAACAATTGACGGAAGAAGTAAATTCAACTGAAATAGGAGAGGAAAACCTCACAGGCCAAGGAGAGCCGGGAGGCCCAACAATAACATTCTCTAGAAATAGCATCACAGGGGGAGGCGACCAGGGAGGGTCCCGGCCATCAGTGCAGACAAGCAGCACGCATCAGTGACGTCACAGTCCTCTGGGCTCTGTGATCTCAATTTCTGCTTTGCAAATAGCACCCAGATCAAGCTCACCAGTACTGTACTGTTTCCAGTTGCAAAGGTCCTACACCAGGCTTTTAAGGGTAAAAGGATTTTATCATGCATCCTTTTTTGCATTAATTACCTCTCTCTCTCCCACCAACAGCCAACTTTTCTGCAATCTGTTTTCTTTTTGGCATGAGAATTCCATTCTTTTTCTACATGCATCTTTGCGTATATCATGAACTGAATCCACAAACAAAAGCAAAGGGGAAAATGCCTGGACATCTAAGACGTTCAGTCATCCATCAAGCTCCTAGGAGGAAACACAGGCCAGAAGAGGATACGAGGAATAGTTACGTTCTCAGGGACAGCGGGTCTTTCAGGCCTTGGATCTCCTTGGGAATCTGAGATAAGCCATTGATCTCCTCCCTCAAAAAATGTGCCTACACATACACCCAAAACGCTGCCCTCAGATGTATGCAAAATGTTGCCAGTCCGGGCAGTCCAGTTTCAGGATCCCTGTTCCCAAGGCTCCCCACCCAGGGGAAGAGGAGCCAGGTAGAGAGTGCGGCTCCTGGGGGAGGGCCGGATTCACCAGCCAGCGGTAGGTTCAAAGCCCAAGAGAGGAGCACCCAAGACTGCTTCTGACCTACCCAGGGAGGGCACAGGAGGCTGCCAGAGCGACGCAGGCTGGTGCCAGGCAAACCGGGGACCTGCCCTGGCCCCCAGCAGATGTAGCGAGGGCAGGTATGGTGAAAGGAAGCCTCCCAAGAAGGCGCGGGTTCAGATCAGCTGTGTGGAAAGATCCCTTGGGCTGCACAGAAAGTGGACAGCAGGTAGAGGGACCCGAGGGGTGGGCAGAAAACGATGAAGTCAGAGGAGCATGGGGCCAGGGGAACAGTGACAGAGCCAGGACCTTGGCTGGGGGGAGGCGGGCATGCCCGTGTAGGCCGTGTGCTACAGGGAGAGTAATGGGGATGCCGGCTACTCCGCCGCCGCCTCCGTTCGCTCCCATGACCCTGCCGGGGTCCCTTCAAAGTCACATCGGGAAGGTGTTGAGTCTGAGGTCTTTTGTGCACACCCATCCAAAGGGTCATTTGTTAAGAGTGGGAAGCTTTCAACAAGGCCAGGCCCCCCTGCTACTCTCCAAAGAGGCAGGAACAGGTCACTGCTGTGCTGATCGCACAGCATCCCTAGCAGGGGCCCACGGCATGGGCCAGTGAACCCTTGAATGAGTGAGGAGCCCCGATGTTAGCGAGCTGGAGTCAGGACGGCCTGTACTGTAAGAAGCTACCCCCAAAACAGCAGGCGCTGCAGTCGCCAATCTGTCATTTTGCTCAATAGCGAGCTGCAAGAATTGTGGGGGAGAAAAAAAAAATGTGTGTGCTCTGTCCTCAGAGCAGGACTGCGAGTAACAACACTTGAGCAGCCCCATGAAGTGGCTTCATAGTGAGCCCCAAATTCTCCATCAGAACGGAAGAGAAGCTAAAGTGTCCCACCTGGCGCACCCAGCAAAGATGCCGCGCGTTACCACAACTACTTGAAATCCGACGCCACTTGGACCCGAGGCAGGGCACATCACCCCAAGCTCATCAGCTCCACTGCTTCTTCCTCGTATGCCCCTGCCACCCCGGCTGAAACTTCTGGACCCAAGGGCCTCCGGAAGACCCTTCACGTCCATACTGAACCTCTCAACTATGAGCGCGGAGATGTGCGTGCCGGCCCGGGGCACCCTGGGTGCGCCCCTCCAGCCACGCACCCGGGACTGGTGTTAGTTCCCGTGGAAGACACACTCCGGGCCCTCTCCAAGGCTTCCCCCCAGCTTTAAAACCACCACCAGGAAGCCTGTGGAATCATCCCTTTGGCCCTGCCAACAAGGACACAGGCGGTGGTGCCCTGGGCTCCTGCTGTCTGCGGACACAGGTCCCCGCCTGGGGCACTGGCGGGAGGGCCGGGCAGGACTGGCCATTACACAAAAGCACAGCACCCAGATCTTCAAAACAGAAAGCAACACTTAGAACAAGTAACCGGCTCTTTTTCTGAGATACATTTGTTCTGTCCAACTTGTCAATGCAAATCCCAAGACCCAGGCCACGAGCACCTGGAGCCCGAGCCCATCTGAGCAGAGCTCAGTACTGTCGGCAAAGAGTGCAGTTAAGGTTAAGTTGGCCGGCTTGCACTCGCAGAACTGCCACAGATGGTACTGCGGATCTGCGGAATACTGCTTATCAGGACCCGGCAGCAAGTTCCTCTTGCTGAAGCAAACCTTGTGTGCCTGAGGTCCGCTTCACGGTGTCAGAGGGGACACGAGAAAAGGGGTTATTCTCAGGACCAAAAGCCAAGGAAGACCAAGGGGCTTTCAGACATTACGGCCCCACAATCCAATCGCAGAGAATGAGACTGCAGGGACACAGGCCTTTGGTCTCTGTTATCCTACCCCAAACCGGCCCGATGTTCTAAACCCTGAAATGACCTTAACTCATCTCCTCACTCCGAGCACCTGTAGCCCCCTTTCCCTGGAGAGGCTACCTCACCACAAGCCCAGGCAATCTTGTTCCCAACACTCTGCTCTGTTCTGAATCTTCACTGAAGGACAAGTGTCTTCTGACGCCCCCATTAGTCTGTGTATACCACAAAGTCAAGGATCACAGAGGTCTTGCCTTCCTCGTACCTAGCACAGACCTGACCCTATAGCAGGAGTGCACTAAGCCCAGATGGATGAAGGGAGAGAGGGAAAGCTGGAGGGATGGAATGAAGGGTGGACAAAGAGATGGAGGGAGGGATGGAGAGACGGACAGAGTTGGATGGGGGTCAATGGAAGCATGGATGGAAAAATGGATGGATGGATAGAGGAATGGATGCATGGAAGGCATGAACAAAAGGCTGGATGGGGGTGGAGAGACGCATGAGTGGATAGAGGGATGGATGGAGGAAGAAAGGGAGGGGTGGACAGACGAAGAACCCATCTATATAGGCCAGTGGGGAGGAAAGATCTTGAGAAGGAGGAAGTAAACAGTATGAGTTAAGAGGAACTGTAAGCCAGAATTCCCAAACCAGGTCCATCAGGATTTATGGGCAAATACATTCCAGGCAGGCTTAGGAGGCCAGAGGGCGCCCAGTTTCTTCATATCTTAATCAGGCTTTATTTCTTTAGATTGCTTTCCTAACCAGGAGGCTGGCATGTAAGGAAAGAGGTATCCGAACTCAACAGCAACCACACACCAACCACAGAGAAGTTGCCTCAAAACTTGTTATTGATGTGATTTTCAGCCGGGCCACTTTGAGAAAGGGTGGGTTATTTGGGGGATGCCAGAGAGAGGCTTTCCTACACTGTCCACTGTGGCAGCTACTAGCCACACATGGCTATTTAGTATTAAATTAATTAAAACTAAATAAAACTGAAACTTCATCCTTCAGTTGTACTAGCCACATTTCAAGGACTCAAGAACCATACGTGGCTAGTGGTACGATCCCGGACAGGGCAGCCGCTGACCACTTCCATCATGGAGTGTTCTATCAGACAGCACTGCTCCAGTCAAGGGGCAGTGGGAAGACACCGCTCTCTCAGGGGAAGGAGACTGGGTAAAACAGGGGAGTGGAGAAAAGCAACAAACGACAGTGTGCTGAAATATTTTTTTTCCAAGCAGCATATATTTTAAGGTTCAAAATCTTAAAATCCGTTGACACTCTTTGGTTTGCTAATCCCACTAGCACAGTGGCTCTCAACCAGGAGCCACTTTCCTCCCAGGGACACCTGGCAGTGTCTGCAGACACTCTGGGTTGTCACAACCGTGCAGGGGAGGTTCTACGGGCATGGACTGGGCAGAGGCCAGGGATGCTTCTAAGCACCCTACAATGTACCAGACAGCCCCCAACACAAGGAAGGAACCAGCCCGTCACGCCAATAGTACCATCTGCGAAAACCACCGAAAATATGTAAAGACCTTAATGTATCAAGAGCTGTATCGCAGTACTGTGTACAATAACAGGAGAAAAGGAAACAAGCCAAATGGCCAACAGTTGGGACAGGACCCAATAAATTACTGCACAACAGCAATCATTCAAGAGTTATTCACTGAGTACCTACTATATGCCAGACTTTGCTTAGCCGCTGTGGCTGGAGGGAGCAAAAACCAATACAGAATTCCTGTCCTTGCGAGGCCTATCTCGGGTAATTTTAAAGTATGTTTAATAACACACTGTAATAGGGGCGCCTGGGTGGCTCAGTGGGTTAAGTGCCGACTCTTGATTTCGGCTCAGGTCACAGTCTCAGGGTCCCGGGATTGAGCCCCACATCCGGCTCCACGCTCAGCGGGGAGTCGGCTTGAGGATTCCCTCTTTCCCTCTCCCTCTCCCCCAGCTCACATGTGTGAGCTTGCTCTCTCTCTCACTCTCTCTCTCTCTAAAATAAATAAATAAATCCTTAAAAAAAATGACACGTTGTAGTAACTTGGAAGTGTTTCGGTTATTGGTCAGGGAGAAAGAGAGGCTATAAAATTACGTTAATATATGATCACGTTTTGGTTCCTTCATTTACGAAAAGGAAAACTGCTAGAGAAGACAGCTGGGCACAGCAGTATTTGTAGGGAGAGGGCTGGGCTGAATTGTGGGGCGTTTATACAAATAAATCATTTTTTAAAAGGGAGCATCTACCCAGAATCCCACATAGCCCCGTCTCCCCTCCTCTTCCCATGATCCCTACAGACCAGTGTGGCCACCACTGCATTCCTCTCGGGTTCCTGCTTCTCCGCCTAGGACAAGGGCAAGCCAGGGAGCGAGAGCTGGAAGCGCATGACTCCAAAGCCGCCGGGGGCCAACTGGGCCTGCAGCCGTGTTCTGTCTGGTTTGCAGCGCTGGTCCTCAGAGTGTTTTACCAAAACCCCCTCGAGTTGCCAACATCTAAACTCAGAACATCTCATTTCAAACACCCGAATTTCTAACTCTCTCGAACATCGAAGAACTGGCACACGGGCATCAGAGTCCCCAAAGACAAAAGATGACTAAAGCCGGTGAGGGCCACCCCCGTTGGAAGGGACCACTCGCTGTAACCTCCGATATCTGGCCATTTGGTTGGGACCCCAGCCCTGGTGGGCGTTTGCGTCTGTACTCACCGCAGTCAGGTGAGGCGCAAAGGTGGGAAAATCCCTCCCGGAGAACAGCGCAGCAAAGAGGGCATGCACGAGGAGCTCCCGCCAAGCAGAGGCAGGCACAAAGTCTGGTACAAATGATGCTCACCGTCTCGGGCATGTAACCTTGACTAAGGATGAGAGAGCATAGGGACCCCACACCCTAGTACAAGCGGCATGGAGACCATAAAGGGCTATTCATTTGTTTCAATATTCACTGCAGGAAAGCTATGTGAGACGCTAGGTGCCAGCAGTTTCCTCAAGGACTTCATCTCAGCTGGGAGCGAATAAATAACCAATGGCCACAACCTGACAAATTCCCTCATTCCCTCGATGCTGGGGGCACAGAGCGCTCCGGAAACTTAGAGGCGGGAGCAATTCAACATGAACATAAATTATTTTTATGGTCAGCGAACATCAAATCCTTATCCCCCTCTCACTGCTCCAAAACAATAATACAACAGCACCTGCAGCTCTTCTGCCTTTCTTTCCCTTTTACAAATCCCAATGTCTCTGGTTTCCAAGATCAAGGCTTACTGGCCCAAGTTGCATAGAGGGGTTGAAATCATCAACAAATACTCCTTCATGACTGTGAACAAGAGGGAGCCCGTGAGAAAGTGGATTTGCACCCTGGCTGCAAGTGGAATCATCAAGGACATCTGGATTTACCCACGAAGTTGGACTTAACTGACGCCCCACACACAGGAGGCAGAGGACCACGTGCCTTCGAGCATCACTTCTACGAAGGCCTCAACCCAGACGTCATGTGGTCCTCTGCCTCCTACGTGTGGGGCGTCTCCACGGAGAGGGAAGATGATAAGCGAGCCAGGTCAGGAAGCACATTTGGGAAGCAGGGGATCAGTGATTTTCACAACCATCTGCTTTTTGAACTGAGAATTCCACCTTGAATACTTCAAGTATCTTTAGAACTGTAACCCAATAATTATTTATCCACCCGGAGCATGGCATTGCCACACTTGCCAAGTGCGGGAGAAGCTCGAGGAAACAGACCAGGGCAAGACCCCGACGGCACACAGCCTGGCAAAAAGGAAAGAAGAGAAAGCACCAAATACATGGGCTACCTACGTTTCACGAAGACAGGCTTCTGCACGGGGTCAACAGTAAAACGCAATGCTTCCCAGGGCCAGCTTCTCCTTTTTTCGCAGGGAGACAGTAGTTCTAAAATAGTCACTGATGTTTAACACTGGCACAGAGAGCACGTGCTAAGGAGCAGGAGATGTATGGCTGACCAGGCGATTATTCAAAACAGATTTCGTTGCCTCCTTCCTCGAAGGCTGAACGTGATGCAGCACACAAGGATCCTATAAAAACTGCCCCGCAAAACTACCTTGTGCCCTAACTTGGAATTTAATAAAACACATGCAGTTCCATGGCACTGAATCCCTCTGAGGCGATCTTTTTCTTTTCCTTTCCCACCCATCAAAACCGTATTCTTAGGAGTCCCTATGTGGTTCCCAAAGTTTGCAAGGAAGTAAGTCATCTCAGACCAGCTGACACATGGGAGGAGCAGAGGAGGTGGCAGCCTGGAAAGAAAGGTACAGGAAGGAAGAACCACGCCCCCAGGACACAGCAGGCTCTCAACTCCTATGAACCCAGGAAGGAGAAGGGACCCACCAGAGTGATAAAGGGCACCGCACGGCACACTGCCGGTTCGGCAGGAGGTATTTTCTTTTTTTTTTTTTTAAAGATTTTATTTATTTATTTGACAGAGATAGAGACAGCCAGCGAGAGAGGGAACAAGCAGGGGGAGTGGGAGAGGAAGAAAGCAGGCTCATAGCGGAAGAGCCTGATGTGGGGCTCGATCCCACAACGCCAGGATCACGCCCTGAGCCGAAGGCAGACGCTTAACCGCTGTGCCACCCAGGCGCCCCAGGAGGTATTTTCTCTTAAGAGATTCCTACGAAGCAGAGCCCTGGGGATCCCGCCCTCTCCAGCCGTGCCCAGCTTCCTATCAGATCTATCAGATGAGAACTTCTTTCACTAGAAAGTTCCATCAACTGGCCCACAACCAGCACACCTTCTTGGTTTTGAGCCAAGCCTTCAGCCATCCTTTGGAACTAAGGGTACACAAGGTAGAGGGAAAACAGGCTGATAATATATTTCTTTAGAGTGGAAACAATATTCCACATTAACATGATTAAAATGATGTTTCAGGGGCGCCTGGGTGGCACAGCGGTTAAACGTCTGCCTTCGGCTCAGGGCGTGATCCCGGCGTTATGGGATCGAGCCCCACATCAGGCTCCTCTGCTATGGGCCTGCTTCTTCCTCTCCCACTCTCCCTGCTTGTGTTCCCTCTCTCGCTGGCTGTCTCTATTTGTCGAATAAATAAATAAAATCTTAAAAAAAATAAAATAAAATAAAATGATGTTTCAAGCAAGCACCAACAGTGCTCTCTCCATCAGAAGAAACAGAAAAGAAATACTAAGAGCCTGGCTCAAAGGCCTACATGCAAATGCTGAGGTGCCCTGCCCCGGGGCACAGAAGAAACGGGCAGATGAAATGCTACCTCCCGAGAGGCCAAACAACATGGCAAGTCTTGGTGCTGGTACTTCAGGAGGGCCAGGCCACCCCGGAACATGCGCGGGCACGATGAAGAGCAGCCTACCGCACATATCACAAATGGCTACACAGGACATTCTGGAGAAGGGGGAGCAGGGAGTTGATGCTGGCTGATTCTCTATGGAACTGCTGGAGTCTCTGTTTTAATGACACCTGTCCACTCAAGTCATGAGTCGCCTCTAACTATCGCTTTGTCATGTAGTTATTTGTTTTGGGGGGAGGAAGGAGCTTATCACAACCCCTGGGGAGCGTGAGGGGGGGGGCTGCATTTTCGAGCAGTTTTGTTTGGTTTTAGAAAGCTTTCTAGGTGTCTGGTAGGATGCCTCAAGAATCACTGGTCCAGGTCTGTGGGTCTTGAGCCTGGCTACTAATCAAACCCACCAGAACTTTGCAAAAATGGACACCAGTTGCAAATCATCATGTTCGATAAGGTGCAGTATCCAGAATGTAAAAAAAAATCGTCAAATTCAACCACAAAAAGGCCAACAACCCAATGTAAAAACAGGGAAGAGGCTTGAAAAGATACTTCTCCAAGGTACACAAATGGCCAACAAGCACATGGAAAGATGCTCACTATCATTAATCACCAGGTAAATGCACATCAAAACCACACTAGGGGGCGCCTGGTGGCTCAGTCAGGTAAGCTCTGCCTTTGGCTCAGGTCTTGATCCCAGGGCCCACATCCGGCTCCCTGCTCAGGGGGAGCCTGCCTCTCCCTCTCCCTCTGCCTGCCGCTCCCCTGCTTCTGCTAGCTGGCACAAGCGCGCTCACTCTCTCTATCAAAGAAATAAATTCTNAAGCGCGCTCACTCTCTCTATCAAATAAATTCTTTTTTAAAAAACCACAGAATAGATACCACTGCATCCCCATTAGGATAGCCATTGTTTTAAAAAGCAAACAAAACACAGAAAACAACAGGAACTGAAATGGATGTGGAGAAACTGGAACCCTCCTACACTTCTGGTAGGAATGGAAAATGGTTCCGTGGCTGTCAAGAGGTTAAACACAGAATTAACCATACGACCCAGCACATCCAACCCCAGCTACATGAGCAACAACACTGAAAGCAGGCATTCAGACAGACACTCAAGAGTGCATGTTCAGAGCAGCACTATTCACAACAGCCAAAAGGTGGAAACCACCCAAATATCCGTCGGCGAATGAAGGGATGAACACAGTGCGCCTTCCACGCAGCGAAAGGGTTTGCAGCCATAAAAAGGAGCGAAGCCCCCACATGCGCTACAACACGAATGAACCTTGAAAACATCATGCTAGACACAAAAGACCATATATTCTATGATCCTGTTTCTACGAAATGGCCAGAACTGGCAAACAATAGAGACAGAAAGCAGCCTGGGGCTGAAAGGAGGGAGGAATGGGGAGTGCCTGCTTAATGGGTACAAGGTTTTCTTTCTGGTGGTGAAAATAATTTGAAACTAGATAGAGATAGTGGTTGCACAATACTGTGAATGTACTAAATGCCACAGACTTAACCATTTAAAATGGTTAGTGGTTAATTTCATGTTGCGTGAATTTTACCTCAGTCTTTCGAAACAGGAGAAAAATGGGTACTGGGGCTTCCTGGGCCCTGCTGATCACAATCTCCTAAGGTAGGTGTGTGTGTGTNTCACAATCTCCTAATGTGTGTGTGTGTGTGTGTGTGTGTGTGTGTGTGTGTGTGTAAATGCAAATATACACAAACAGATAGCTCCCCAGGTTAATCTGGCATCTAGGATTGAAGAGGCCAGGTTAGGATATGTATAACTCTAAATTAACACAGAAATGAGAGCATTTCTGTGCCTAAGACCTCGGGGTTTTACCTGATGCTACACTCATCACGGGTAAAGAGTATGACATGCTGTCCCTCCCTCCCTCTGGGGAAAAAAAAATCAATGCATTTTTGAAAATATAAATAGATATGTACCACTCGGAAATACAAAGCGGTGACAAAATCACAGCTACGAGGCCCTCGAGAGCAACATAAGCAGGACAGTGTGTGGATTCAGAATCGGGCCCCCAGGACGGTGGGAGGACCCAGAGTTTCGTCTGCGTGGACGAACGCAAACTGGAGGGTGCCCTCAAATAAGCACCGAGCATGGTGTGCTCCTTATGAACACGAAATAAGGGCAAATGTTAATGGCTCTCCTGGGAAGCAAGCAGGACCCAAGGGGGTAGGTGAGACGGAAGTTGCAGCCCCAGCCAGCCCCACAAAAGACAGACTGCTCTCACCCCCAGCCGGCTAACCATCCGTGGCTGGAGATGGCGCCAGGAAGAAAAGGACGTGGCCCCTTGACTGTCGATGGCAACACGCAGTCTGAGATTCTCAAGGGAACCCAAGGAGCCTCCTTGAAACAGAAATACGCCTGTGGCTTCAAGCCTAGGCTGCTCCAGTCCTGTGTACTGTAGGTAGTGCAGAAATCGTGTTCTGCTAATACTGATCGGAGATGGTGAGACACTGTTTCATTACACAGTGCCACTAGCTGGGGAGGGAGTGACCGTGAGGGACCACTGCACAGAGTATTCGTTTGCTCCTTTATAAACAAACTGCACTGCAATTGACACTTTCTCCAGCACTTTCTTTTCCTTGCTTCTAGAGAGTTCTGACTTTGATCCTATCTTTCCACCAAGTGTAAGACCTAATTATCAAAAGAGCAATGGCCTGAAGGTCACACTCCTGCTTCACCTTTACCTGCATAGGAGGAAAAAAGAATTTCACTTCAGTTTCTTTGAAACCCATTAATTAATAACAAGAATGTATCAAGTTTACTGTAGGGCTACCTTTTTGGTGAGAAAAAAAAAAAAAACAAAACCCAACCACTTCTTACACCTCCCAGCTTTGCAAACATGAAAACATGACCAGCCAAATGCTTCACAAACCCAATTCCAGCAACTCATATGCCTGTGGTACCATCATGTCATTGGTCGGCTTCATGGAAAATTTTCTATTTTCGTTTATTTTTGTAGTTTGGAATACACCAAAGCACCTTCTTTAACTCTGGGTGCAGAGGTAAAGCAATCAAACACCAGTGAAACATAAAAAAAGACCACAGGAGGGGCGCCTGAGTGGCTCAGTTGGTTAAGCGTCTGACTCTTTGATTTCGGCTCAGGTTGTGATCTTGGGGTCATGGGACCAAGCTCTATGTCGGGCTCCGAGCTCAGGGAGGCGTCTGCTTGTTCCTCTCTCTCTGCTCCTCCCCCTACTCTCTCTCTCTCTAATAAATAAATAAAATCTTAAAAAAAAAAAAAAGACCACGAGAAAAAGAGGAAAGACTCAGAGGCACCATCAATGAAGAGCTCATGGGCGACACTGACTAGCTCCTGTGCAATCCAAGTTGTCTTTGACCTACTACGAGTTTGGAGAGTGTTCCAGGAACTGATCTCGCAGCTCAGGGAGGGAGAAGAACCAGCTTAGCTCTTGCTCCTTTCCCCACCACCCGGCTGGGATTAGTCCACATGGTTTTATAACCCTGAAAATGACAAAAACAGCCTTTGTCCCCAAAGTGGCAGGCCAAGTTGTTATTTTCGCTGGTGCAAAAAGGGGATGACAGCCAATGAAAAAGTGGCTACCAAGCACCCCAACACGGATGGCAAGAAAGTGACAGGTTTCTCCACTTTACACAAGATAAAAATCAGCCCATCTGAAGGAAACACAGACTTTGGATCCCAAATATTTACTGAGCTGGCATGAGATTTCAGAATGAGATGCTGACAATGACTCAGGGAAAACGTGTTATATCCGTTACATGTTGATGTCAAACGTTAGAGTGATTTATTTTTTTAAAGGAGCTGGGTGATATATGGCATGAGAAAAATATTCATAATTTTAAAGGCATAATACGTACACAAGTTCATATTTAAAAGCTGAAAGTAAGCATGTCAAAAGCTCCAAGATAGAGCTGAGTGTTGAGAGTTGCTCAAAGAGGAATTATTGGTTCTGGCCCCTGCGGTGGCACTTAAAATGGAAATGCTGCTCTGTCCTTCTCCCCTAGATACACATGTGAATGCAAGAAGCTATTCTTGGTAATCCTCGACATTTTTGTCAATATGCCATCTGCAGGGTGACATTTGGGAGGTTTATGATACTGGAGGAGGGAGGGTTTGGTTTCTGATGTCTCGGCTTTTAGTACTGAGATTAAGGAGATGACACTCTTGGGTTAACCTGGGCCAGATCAATCACAGAATAATCTATGTGAGATGCCTTCTGAGGCAGCCTACCTATGGCAAACAAAATGGCGCCACAGTGCTTCTAAAGAAAAGTCACAACAGGGAAGAAACTCAGCAGAGTTGGCCACCATGGGCTCGTGCCTTATCATTTTAGATCCCAAACCATCCAACCATTAGAAAGCAACTACCCGCCCCTTTTTTTAAATAATAAAACACCAGGTTCTAAACACAAGAATCTGTAACATGATATGGGCATTCCAAAAGCATATATAAATCTTCCCCAAAGACATACTCTTTAAGTCCACACACAGCTCAACTGCTAAAATAACAAGAACAAAATACATCCGCTGCACAACATTTCCTGTTCCACAGTATTCGGCAGAGCCACCAGGAGCAAAGCTGGGGAACAGCACAGGCACAAGGCCCAGCTCCTTTGTGCTGATCCAAACATGACAACTACACTCTCCATTCCGGCGGAACCCTGCTTCTCGAAGCCTGTAAGGGCTCTGAGGGAGGGCCTCAAGAGCAGGGGTGAATCAGGGCCACTGCAACAGGGACTGCAGGTCCTTAAGAAAGCATGCCTAGGTCTGGGCGCACCCCCACTGCTACCTCTCAGTCTCAGCCCCTATCTCCTGCCCAGACTTCTTGCTTCAGCTCCCTCCCTCCCTCTCAGACCCCTCACAGCAGAGAGACCTCAATAAAATGCTAAGACTCCCCAACAGAAGGCTCCCTAACGTGCTCAGAGTCCCAGCCAGAGTCCCCGCGATGGCACACCTTTATGTGCCATAAACGCTTCTGGAGCCACCTCGCCCCACCCACTTTGCCCCATCCCTGATGCCTCCATACCCGCGCTTCCTTCTCCCCGAAAGCCTCAGCCCCCAGACACCTTGGGCTTCCTCCTCACCTCCGGCAAGCATCACTCAAACATGCCTTCACGACGAGGCCTCCCGACACCCCCTACAAACTAGCCACCTCACCCAGAGTGAGCACTGATGGGGCTGGTTACTGCCCCTTGCCACCACTGCAATGTGAGCCCCAAGGGGGCGAGGGCCATCCAAGGATGGTTTACCAGTATACCCCTAGGGCAGGTTCTCAGCCTCAGCACGGCTGACACGTGGGCCGGATACGTCTTCCTGGTGCGGCTGCCCTGCGCACTGTGGGATGTCGAGCGGCGGCCCAGACTCCCCCCACTACGTGCCTGTACAATCACACCTGTCTCCGGACATTGCCACATGTCCCCTGGAGGGCAAAACCGCCCCTAGCTGACAACCCTTGTTTTAGTGGAATTGGAGAATCTAAGTAAGGGTGGAAGTATCTTTTTTTTTTTTTTAGATTTTATTTATTTATTTGACAGAGATAGAGACAGCCAGCGAGAGAGGGAACACAAAGCAGGGGGAGTGGGAGAGGAAGAAGCAGGCTCCCAGCGGAGGAGCCTGATGTGGGGCTCGATCCCATAATGCTGGGATCACGCCCTGAGCCGAAGGCAGACGCTTAACGACTGCGCCACCCAGGCGCCCCTAAGATTTTATTTATTTATTTGACAGAGGTAGAGACAGCCAGCGAGAGGGAACACAAGCAGGGGGAGTGGGAGAGGAAGAAGCAGGCTCCCAGCAGAGGAGCCTGATGCGGGGCTCGATCCCAGGATTCTGGGATCACGCTCTGAGCCGAAGGCAGACGCTTAACGACTGAGCCACCCAGGCACCCCAAGGATGGAAATATCTTTTATAGCTTCGGCCGCATGCTGCTAGGAAAATACCTACGTTAACTGTTGAAGTGACTGTTAATTATTTTTCACTGCCTCCCTCTAACCCCGTTTCACCCCTCCTTTCCCGTCTCCCCACACTGGCATGTGAGCCCTACGAGAATGAGAACTTCCCCAAAGCACCGGGACGGATGTGGACCCCTGCTCTGAGAAGCCCTTCCAAGGCCCAAACAGCACAATGATTTGGGTAAACTTAATTTCATCCCAAAAGTAAGTTCGTCCGTTCAATGTACAGCCAAAAGCTATTAATACACAAACGAAAACTGTCTTGTAGATATTGCACAAGGTTGCTGAGAAGATGTAGCTGAACATCTTGACCTTGAATCAACTTCTCATATTCTTAATACCTGTCCAATATTAAGTATTCAACATTAACTATGGGACAAGGTCTAATCATATGATGTGAATTCTTTCAGAGTCTTCAATATCCCTGAGTGCTACAAATACCAAGTTCTGAACCAGATGATACCAAAACCTGAAAATGAATAGTTCTGTACATATTTGGGGTATTTTCAGATTTGTATCTAAGCTAACGTGACAATAACGAAAGTTAAACATGCAAATGTTCTGGGGGTGTTAACACGGTACACAAACAAGCATGACGTCATTCTCAGATAGGCCAAGTAGGGCCCACAGGCCAAATCCAGCCTGCTTCCTACCTTTATAAATAAAGCTTTATTGAAGCACGTCCAGGCCCACCCACATTTCGGGATTGTCTCTGGCTGCTTTTGAGCTACACCAGCAGAGCTGAGTGGTTGCAACAGAGACCCTGTGGCCTGTAAAGCCTAAACTATTTTTTTCTCTAGCCCTTTACCAAAAAAGTTTGGTGGCTCTGCTCTAATTTGTTAATTCTCTTTAGTAACATTTCATTTCCAGCAACTTCACTTACCCAGCCACAAAACCAAGAGAATGCAAAGAACAGCTTCAAGCAGAGAGGAAAAATAAGTATCGTGAACTCTGAGCACCTGTCTGTACCCTGGTAGGCCTCCGGGGCCACAGAGCTCCGAGGAAAATAAGGAAGCAACTCGGAAGCAGAAGTGGTAGGACAGAGGGAGGAAAGTTTGGTAGGCAAAAGAAAAAAGAAACTGAAGACTCACAATGCTGAATGACTATTTCATATGACCACAAAAACCATTTAAAATGTGTCTATTATGCACTAGACATTGATCTAAGTGCCCCCATTTTATGGAAGAGGAAGCTGAGGCTCAGAGAACCCAAATACTGCCTTAGGGCACACATCAAATGGCAGAGCCAAGAGTCAGACTCCAGACTGTCCATGTCTAAAGCCGGGGCTCACCACACTTGGGCGGTCCCTATGGTTTGTGGTACATTCCGGGACATACCGATGGCCCTGTTCATCCATTCCAAACCCTATCAAGAAAATGTCACATTTTAATATATTTAAGAAACGAAAAGCATGTACTACAATTTTAAGAGGTTCTTCCAAAAATGTGTGAAAGATAAGAATGCTGATATTTAAAGGCCCAAGTATCAATTGGTCCTTTAGCCACAAACTTCGTTTTACTCCAAACACTGCCACATCATGAGGTATCACATCAACTATTCTAAAACAAACGGCAGTGCTAGTGAGTCGTCCCAGAAGATAAATTCCTCTGAATGAAAGAGGTGCTGCCTTCGTGAAAATCACCCATCTTGTTAATCTGTAATGGTTACCAGGTTCCTCATGATTATATCCTCCCCTTACAGTGGGCAAAACTCCTGGACAATGCTAACATATGGCTTCCTGGTAAGTGTACCCGGTGACTGCACAAACATTTTAAAAGGCTTTTTTGATTTTTGATTTTTTTAGGGAGAGAGAAAATCTTAAGCAGTCTCCACACCCGGCATGGAGCCTGACGCAGGGCTCGATCTCACAACCCTGAGATCATGACCTGAGCCAAAACCAAGAGTTGGACCCTTAACTGACTGAGCCACCCAGGTGCCCCAAGCTGTTTAAATTTTATTTTAATTTTTAAAAAAGATTTTATTTACTTATCTGACAGAGAGAGCACAAGCAGGGGGAGTGGCAGGCAGAGGCAGAGGGAGAAGCAGACTCCCCACTGAGTAGAGAGCCCAACGTGGGGCTGGATCCTGGGACCCCGAGATCATGACCTGAGCCGAAGGCAGACACTTAACCGACTGAGCCACCAAGACCCCAAGCTTTTTTTGTTTTTAATGGAAGTATAGTAGACATACGATATTATATTGTATGGACGTTCTGAGGAGCCCAGAAGCCTTTTGCACGGTCAGAGGCTGCCAAGTCTAATCTACACAGCCTGGTCTGTCCAACTACCAAAACAAGGTAACCACTTGAATGTAAAAAACAGGTTCACTTTAAAAGATTTTTTTAAAACAATTTTACTGAGGGGGCACCTGGGTGGCTCAGTCAGTTGAGCATCTGACTCTTGATTTCAGCTCAGGTCATGATCTCAGGGTCCTGGGATCGAGCCCCGGCTTGGGCTCTGCACTCAGCAGGGACTCTGCTTGAGGATTCTGTCTCTCCCTCTACCCCCACCCCGCTCACGCACGTGCTCTCTCTCTAAAATAAATGAACAAATCTTTTTGAAGTAAATAAATGCAACATTTTATTGAGGTATAATCTGCACACCATAAAATCCTCCCCTTTTATGTGTACGATTCAATGATTTTTTAAAAATTTATCAAGTTGTACAAAACATAATCCAGTTTTAGAACATTCCCATCACCGCAGCAACATCCCTGGTGCCCACTGGCAGTCACTCCCTTTTCTCACCTCTGGCCCCAGGAAACCACTAGTCCGCTTTCTAATCTCTATGGATTTGCCTTTGGGGGACATTATGTTGTCCTGTGTGTCTCTGAGGTTCATCTATCCCTTTCCTTTTCATGTGAAATCTAGAGAGTACTTGGGGGCTGTATCTAGTCACCGCACACCACAGTTTAATGCTGGGATGGGTGTGAGGCCGGGCAGGAGCTGGAGAAAGCATAGAAGGTTCTCCACAAATCACTATTCAATGAATGCCATATGACGTCACTAGCCTAAATGAAATGAAGCCTCAGAGCACTTCTAACAAGTCTGTTGAATGCACGAAACATAAATCAACACCCACAAAAGAGAGATAGGAGAAACTTACAAATACTACGTTTGAGCCACACAAATACCAACAACTCAATAGTTCTAAAAAACTCCTGGAACAGAAAAAAGACATTGGTGGAAAAACTGGTGAAATTCAAATAATGTCTGGAGTTCTAGTAACAGAACAAAACTAGCTTCTTAGTGTCGACAAATATACCAGGTGATATAAGACGTTAACAATGGGGGAAATGGTCTTCACAACTTTTCTGTGATTCTAACCCACTCCAAAATAGACGTGTGTTAAAACCAACCAACCAACCACTGGTCTGCATTCATCCCATGCCTATGACGAGCTCCTAAAACAAACATGGAAAAAACAGCACTACAGAGAAAACAACTGCACAGAAGCAGCACTATAATTACAGTATTTACATAATCATAAATATCAAGAGGCAATCTAAATGGTCAGAAACAGACGACAATTTAATAAATGATGGTAGAGCCGCCCAGCGGCAGCTTACACCCCCAAAAAGAACGTCAGGGATGGAAGCTAGGAGCACATGAGCGATGACACCTCTGCCGGTTGCAAATAACAGAAACCCCAGTTCAACCAGCTTTGAAGGGTAAGTAGATGTCATTTCACATTTCATATAAGAAGCTCTAGAACCTTCAGTCAGCCTCTAGACCCTTCAGGCAAGTAGCTCTAGAACCTTCAGTCAGCCTCTCCCCTCTGCTACCCTCAGCCTCTCAGCCCGCTCCCTCCTGGGTTTTGTGGCAAACTGCCCAGCTCCGAATCTGGGTGGAGACAGGACATCAATCAGCAGGGGAGGAGTTACTGTCCTGTAGGTCCATAGGAACAAAAGCCCTTGTCCTCAACTCTGCCTGTCTCACACCTCCTACTGTGCTCACTGCACAGCTCTGGGCTGTGTGCTCCTGCCCCAGCCAACCGCAGGCCTAGCTGCTCTACGACAGGCTCAGAGTGGCCTTAGACACTATTGACATCTGGGGCCAAATCACTGTTCGTTGTGGTGGGGGCTGTCCTATGCATTGTAGGGCATTTAACAGCATCCCTGGCCTCTATCTCCTAAATGGACAGTCGCGCCCCATCCCCGCCCCCAGTTACAACAATCAAAAATGTCTCCAGACATTGCCAAACGCCCCCCCCCGGGGGGGGGGACAAAATCACTCCTCGTTGAGACCCACTGGCTTTGAGTAAGCAGGACTTCACCGGGAGCTGCAGAGAGGGGCACATCCCGAGTCAAGACAAGGGTGGCCACTCTCCAACAAAACGGGGGCTCTGACGGCTGACAAAGAAGACTGTTCTTGAGAACTCTAGAAGACATGAGAAAAACTAAGTGAAATGCAGAAATACACAAATAACTAAAACCTGTTTCTACATGTATAATTGCATTCAATATTTATTGAGCACCCATAATGTGCTCAGTACTGTGTAGAAAAAGCAGAGTAAAATCTAAATAAGTTAAAGGAAAGGAGATGGTTTAAATTTTTTTTTTTAACTATAAATAACTGCTTGGTCCCTTCATTCTCTGATTTCCTTTTTTTTTTCCTTTTTTTACTTTTTATTTTGAAACAATCACAGATTCACAGAAAGTTGCAAAGAAATGTATGGGGAGTGTCCCTCACCCAATTTCCCCCCGGGGTCACATCCTGCGTGACTATGGCACAATGCCCGACCGGGTAACTGATACTGGTGCGCTCCACACAGCTCCCTCAGAGTGCGCAGGTGTGCGTGTGTCCCCATGAGCGTGAGCGGCTGTACTTATCCTGTACTAGTTCTGTGCCATTTTATCACATGTGTAGCTTCCATAACCACAAGCAAGATCTAGAAATATCCCACTACTACAAGCCTCCCTCGAGTGACTTTTAGAGCCACATCTACCCCTGCTCCCCATTCCTAACCCTTGGCAACCACTAATCTGTTCTCCATCTCTGTAACATTATTTTAAGAATGCTATATAAACAGAATCATACCAGTTTCCTTCCGTGTGTTGTGTTGCCTGGAATCATACAGTGGTTTGGGGTTTGACTGCCTCTCAGTTTACTCTGACGAGGAACGGGCTAATGATGGGCTCTCCCTGTAACACTGGTCCCAGAGGGTCTTTTCTGCACCTCCAGGTCTGCGAAGTCGGGTGTGGAGGGGTAGGGAACAGCTGGATTTCTTCTTTCCATCTGCATGTTCTGAGCAGGCACATATGTGCACACACACAATTCCCTTAAGGGGCCTTTAAAACCCTCTGAAGTTCATAAAGTACAGGTGGGGGGAGATCCATTTACCCAGGAGCACAAAAGAATGAGTCCCTTACTCAAATTCCCCCAGGAACTAAAGCTTTTTGTACCTTTAAACCTTAGCTTTTTTTTTTTAAGACTTTATTTATTTATTTCACAGAGCGAGAGAGAGCGCACAAGCAGGGGGAGAGGCAGAGGGACAAGAAGAGGCAGGCTCCCTGCTGAGCAAGGAGCCTGATGTGGGGCTCCATCCTAGGACCCTGGGATCATGACTTGAGCTGAAGGCAGACCCTTAACCAACTGAGCCACCCAAGCATCCCTAAACCTTAGCTTTTTAACTGTGTGTTCTTTCCATCTTTACTGAGATATAATTGACATATAACCTTGTGTAAGCTTAAGGTATACAATATGATGATTTGATACTTACATCTTGCAATTGATTATCACCATATCATTAGCTAACTCCTCCATCACATTACATAATTACCATTTCCTTTTTGTGCTGACAACATTTAAGATCTATTCTCTCTAGGGGCGCCTTGGGTGGCTCAGTTGTTAAGCGCCCGCCTTCTGCTCAGGGCGTGATCCCAGGTTCCTGGGATCGAGCCCTACATTGGGCTCTCTGCTCCGCTGGGAACCTGCTTCTTCCTCTCCCACTCCCCCTGCTTGTGTTCCCTCTCTCGCTGGCTGTCTCTCTCTCTGTCGAATAAATAAATAAAATCTTTAAAAAATATATCTTTAGCAATTTGAGGATACAATGTAGTACTGTTAACTATAATCACAATGCTATACACTAGATCCCCAGAATTAAATGTGTATTTTTAATGAAAATCTTTCTTTCTTTCTTCCTTTCTTTCTTTCTTTTCTTTTTTTTTTTAAGGGAGAGAGAGAAACAGAGAGAGAGCACGTGGAGAGGGAGACAGAATCTTAAGCGGGCTCCCTGACTTGGGGCTCAATCTCACAGCCCTGAGATCATGACCTGAGCTGAAACCAAGAGTCGGATGCTTAACAGAGTGAGCCACCTAGGTGCCCCCTAATGAAAATCTTTCTAAAGGCGGTTACTTTCCTGCCTTCTTAGTCTTAATCTACATATTATTTAAATGATCTAATCTAACTTTCCCTGATTGCCTTACACATACAATATCCTTTTCTGAAAAAGTTTCTACAGAGGGGTTCCTTGACTAAAACATCCCCACTGGCTTCTATGATTCTAAGCCCCTTTCCTCCAGTTGGTTAGACTTCCCAGTGGGGTCTTCAGGTCTTATCCTGTGCCCCACCCCCCTATACGCCCATGGACCCACGGTTACCTTAATGAATCCTGTATTCTAAGATCAGGGGTCAGTAAACATTTTCTGTAAAGAGCCAGATGGTAATTTTTTCAGCTTGGTGGGCCATATGGTCTCTGTCCAGCAACTTAACTCTGTCCTTATAGTTAGTTATAGCTTGAAAGCAGCCACAGCATGTATCCCTCAGCTCCAATAAAACTTTATTCATGGACACTGAAATGTGAATTTCCCATAAATGTCACAAAATACTACTCTTCTTTGTATTCTTCTTCGGCCACTTAAAAATGGAAAGCCCATTCTTCCCCTGCAGGCTGGATAAAAACGGGTGGTGGGCTGGATTCAGCCTGTGGGCTACTGATGGCCTGCCCCTGCCCTAGGATCTCCCACGGCCCGCCAGGACGTTTGGGAAACAATTCACACTGAAACATTGGTTCATCGACTGACTAACAACAAGTATTGTCGTCCCCCTCGTCCGTGTGGGAAAATCTAGGCACAAGGACATTCGGGGCCTTGCAGGGCAGCATGGTGCAGGGGCAGGAGCTAAGCTGGGGCCTCAGCCTCGGCCTCTGGCCTGAGGGCTGCCCCGCCGCTGGCAGCACGATGGTAGCCCCCGGGGCACTGGCTTCTTACTCAGCAGACTGTCCCTCTGCCTCCCCAGCCCTCTGCCTCCCCAGCCGTGTCTGCAGCTCCTGGAGGAAAAGGGCTAGGTGACACTCATTTGTTATGCTCCACGGCACCCGGCAAACGTAGCAGCTAGATTATTAAACAGTCTTACTACATATTGGTTTTTGGGCTCCCTGTCCCTAATGATAAAAGGAGATGTGGAAGATTTGATACTTCTTTCTCAACGACTCAAAGGCTAAATTAAGGAAAAAACGAAAAGCTAAACTCTCTTTTTTTTTGATGGTCGATTGATTTTCCTTAGAGTGTGGGCTGCTCCCATGGGCACAGTTCACGTGGCTGCCCTTGGTTAGAGTCCCGTGACGGCTTTCCCCGTAGTACACCAAAAGCAGAAGCATCAAACCAGACCCCTCCAATGCGGATGAACCTCAAAAACATCAGGCTGGGGACGCCTGGGTGGCTCAGTGGGTTAAGCCTCTGCCTTCGGCTCAGGTCATGATCTTAGGTTCTCCCGGGATCGAGTCCCGCTCCCCCTGCTTGTGCATGTGTGCTCTCTCTCTGAAAAATAAAAAAAGTCTAAAACAAAAAACAAAAAGCATCAGGCTAGATGGAAGAAGCCCCACACAAACGGCCACATATCACACGACTCCACTTAGATGGAACATCCAGAACTGGCAAAGCCAGCGAGGGCAAAAACAGCCTGGGGGAGTGCCAGGGGCTGTGGGGAGGAGGAAACGGGGGGTGGCTGCTTTATGGGGACGGGGCTTCCTTCTGGGGTGAAGGAAATGCTCTGGAACTGGACAGGGGGCAGTGCACAATACTGTGACTGCACTAAACGCCATGGAGTAGCTCACTTTAAAATGAGTTAATTCTGCTGGGCGCCTGGGTGGCTCAGTAAGCTGAGCGATGCCTTGGGCTCAGGTCATGATCCTGGAGTCCCAGGATCGGTCAGCGTCAGGCTCCCTGCTCAGTGGGGAGTCTGTTGCTCCCTCTGACCCTCTCCCCTCTCGTGCTCTCTCTCTCACTTTCTCTCAAATAAACAAAATCTTTTTTAAAAATGAGCAATTTTGTTATGTGAAATTAACCTCAATAAAAAAACTGTTAAAGAATGGTGGTAGATCTATATATTCCAACAGTGGAAAGAGCACCCAGGCATATTATCAAATGAGAGTATCAAGTCACGGGGGGGAAAAGTTGGTAGTATGATCCCATTTATGTAAAAACCCGAGACAAAGGTCCAGCTTCATGCACATGTATTTAGGTAGAGCGTAGAGAAGGGACTAGAAGGACACAGAGCAAGCTGTTGAGGGAGGTTCCCTGTGGGAAGGGGCAGTTGGGGATTTCCATGTGTTCTGCATATTTATGCACTGTTTCATTCTCATATGGCAAGAATGTTTCAGTGGGTTCCCCTCGTCATAGAAAAACAGCCCAGGTCCCTGTGGACCCGAACATTTCAAAGGGCAGCTGTGCACGGGAGCGCAGCGCCAAGCGAGGACTGGGAGTTGCCATGATGCCAAACAGTGAATTTGCACAGAGCTCCCCGCTGCTTTGGCTGCATCCATCCATTGATCGTCATATGAAGTGCGTCACTTCACAAACAAGTCACACAGGCCTCAGAAGGGCCTACCGTCAGGACAGCATCCCCCCTCCTCAAAAACGTCCGTTTTCTCTGAGAAGCGGGCCAGTGTGTGAGGGGCATTTCTGCGCGAGAGCGAGTGGAGGCAGGGTGCGAACGTGTGCAGCTGCAGCCAGACCCTCCCTGCATTGCAGTCCGAGCGCCAGGCCCCACCGGCACATCGGGGCACATCGGGGCCCAGCGGGCAGCTGCGCACGGCCCAGCCCCGGCCCCGACCCACCAGGCGAAGTCCGCGGGCCGGCCAGGCCCTGAAGCCCCAAACTGCCCCGAAGCCCCGAACTGCCCGTTCCAAGCCCTCACGGGCTTCACCTAAGCTCGCCTGTCCAGCCCAGGGCTAATGGACACTTCCCTGCACGAATGGACACTCGGGAAAGAAGGGCAAGGAAACATTTTCCCCAGAGCCGGGATGAGCAGATCAAACAGTCCGCGACACAAAGCTATTCGTTACAGGTCAGAAATGCCAAATGCAGGGCCACCTCCGATCAACACCAGAACCTGTACTGAGCTGTGACCCCATCTCCAGACACAGGAATCCACTCGGGGCTCATGGGAGGGAACAGAATCCGAAGCCTGAAACGCGGGGCTCCCTGGGCACCACGGGCAGAGGGCCCCGGGAAGGCCGGCTCCAGCTGTGGGCGAGCCAAAACAAGCAGCGAACCAACGAGAACAGACAACAGCTGATCCGAGCCGGCCCAGGAGCTTGTGCTGCTCACGGACTACACGAGGTGGTGTTTACATCTGTCATTGTAAATACGGGAATGGTCATTTTTCTGTGAGTAGAACAGCTGGAGTTGACACAGGGCAATTCAAGCCACGCCTGCTTCCTCTACTCCGTAGGGAACACCTGGACGAGGCGGGCCCTTCCGGCGACTTCCAAACCGTGCCCGAGCCACACGGCCGAGCAGCACTTGGCAGTGAAAAGGCATGAAGCACCGGATGAACCTCGAAGAGATCACGCTGAGCAAAATAAACCAAACACAGGGGGCCAAGGAGTGTATGACTCCACTCAGATGAAATGTCCAGAACAGGCAAATCTACAGAGACAGAAAGCACTGTAGTAGTGCTGTGAGTAGTTGCCAGGGGCTGAGGGAGGTGGCGAGTGACTGCTAACGGTGACAGTGTTTCCTTCTGGGGTGACGGAAAAGTTCTGGAATTAGTGGTGATGGTGGCACAACCCTGTGAATATACTGAACACCACTATACCGTGCATTTTAAAATGGTACATTTCATGGTATGGAAATATTATCTCAACTTTTTTTTTTTAAGTGAGGACAATTTTCAGGGCGAATCCAGTTGATCTGTACACTCAGAGGCCACCCCCACGTTAGAGACGGGCACCTTCCCGTGGGACAGGGCTCCAAGTGGCAGCAAGAGTTCATCCCGCACGGTGGCTCTCTGGTGTCCTGACTGAGCTCCACACAGCCTGTAAAGGCCGGAATCACCTTGGCAGTGCTCTGTCTCCCGGTGGCGCCGAGGCTGGAACATCACCGCCACTCAGAAGCTCTCCAGCCTGGCGCGATGGCTGGCCCACCCACCCAAGTACAGGGCTTGCTGTCTGGGGGCTGCCCTAACCTGCTCCCTTTCTCCTTCCCTCTCCCTTCCTTAGCCCCTTGAGCTTTAAAGAAATAAAAAGAGGACCCGCCAGCGAGAAAACACTGAAGATTCCACAGCTCTGCAAACACTCTCTCAAGATGCCCTCACCATGGTGAGGTATGTAAGCCCCACGGGGCAGGGACTTTGCCGGCGCTCACTGCTGGAGTCCCAAACCCTGGAGAAGCACCTGAGACCGAGAGGCTGTGCAACAGTTGTTGAATGAATGAATGAATGAAAGAATGAATGAATGAATGAAGACACAGAGGTAGGATGCTTAAAAGTGGGTGGGGTTTGGGCAGCTGAGTGGCATGCCAGAAAGGGCACTGGTTCTCGGCCAGAAAGTCGACTCCGCTCAAGTCCCTGCCCTTCAAACTCCAGCAGGACGTCCCCATAGCTATAGCCTGCAGTGCAAAATGAGGGGCTTGCACAAGACAGTCCTAGCCCTTCCAACTCCCAAGTGAGGGTTCCAAGCTCTTCACGGTCTTGCCCAAGTCTCAGCTCCCTCACACAAAGAAGCTGCGTAGGTGAAACTGACCTCATTGATCCCAAACAGCCCACAGGCACTTCCTGCCTCCGGCACTTTCTTCACATTCCTCCTTTTCCTCCCCAGCTCCCAGAAAGCCCAGGAGAAACCTTCAACGAAGGAAATCAATGGAAGAAAATAAAGACACCCCCCCCTCAAATGAGCCCTCCCTCCTTTTCTCAGAAGCCATCACCACCTCGTGACCACTATCTTCATTTTGTATGTCTGTCCCCCATCTCCCAGAAAAGTTGGGTCTCCATCTGCCTCCCCAGAACTCCGGAGGCCAAGAATCTCTGTAAATATTTCTTCATTTTACTGGATTTAAATGGGAATAATTGGATTCAGGAGAATGTAACTCTGTTATATTCCATCAGATTAATTTTATTGAAGGTATTAGAAAGGCAACCAACATCAGCAAAAGGACCTGGGCTAGAAGCAGCTCACCAGGCTCTCCAGGAGGCTTTTAACATTTAATGCTTGACCAGTGGGCTCCTGGAGCAGAACCTACCAGAGAAGGTGGAACACGTTATTTCCACTTCCAAGATCAGAGTGAAAAGGGAGAAAAGGAAACTTAGAGATTTCTAAACATCCGGGATCTATTTTCAGAAATGACTTTTCCATTCACTTTTCTTAAAAAAAAAAAAAAAAAAAGGGAAGGAAGGAAAGAAAAAAGAAGAAAGAAAGAAAGAAAGAAAGAAAGAAAGAAAGAAAGAAAGAAAGAAAGAAAAAGAAAGAAAGATACTAGGCTAAGAAGAAACCAAGAATTGATTGTTGACAATCTAAATGGACAAAGATTATTCCAGGAGCCCACCCCTTAAGGCCTTAAAAGCAAGACACTCCCTGATGTTCATACAAACAGTACTGATAATCTTAAAATATGAAAAACGGAGAAATCATTGTTTGTTTATCAGAAAGTTTGTATAATCCAGAAATAGACTCTGTGGAGTAAATATAGTAAACCTCTTATTAATTAATACAAATAAAGGTCTCAAGAAGGTGGCAATGACGTCATTTGGCTCTGTTATATGGGGCTCCGGCCTGGCAAATTCCCAAACCATGGATTGTTTTCTCCATAAAACAATAGCTTGTTCAAAGGAATGTTAATATACCACAGAATTTCTCCAACTGGAGCAGGTCAAATCCCATCTCGAGAACAAACGGGTCCCTAAAAGTTTATGTCATGATATAATCCGGGCCTTCCACCATCATCAGGATTAGTTACATTCTGCTTTGATCTCAAATGTGATACGATCCACCATCCTTAAGCTGCTCGAGGCTGGCATTCCAGTATTATAATCTCAACCGAGCTCCATGAAACAGAGCATGAAGTTTCAATCACTCAGTCCATCTATAGGATAACATCAACACAATCCCACAGGAAGCACACATATATACAACTGTCAAAGGCACAACATTTTTCCAAAGGAGGCAAAAATGTTCTTCCCATGTTTTCTGCCTAAATAGCAAATATCTCTGTACAGAGTGGTCGCTGAACTCCGAGTTAATATACATAGAATACACACGTGCAACTAATGGAAACCACACAAGACTCACCCACAGAAACTACCAGCCATAGAAACAATCAACTTGATATTTTTTAACAAGGTCTCTGGGTACGATTCGCAGGAAACTACCAAAATTATACAGACGGTACTGAGCTGCGGAGATAGTGAATTGAAGCCTAAGATGGGTTCAAAATCAAACCAAAAAAACTCCGTTTTGAAAATACTGAGTTTTTTTTATACATCTGTAGCCACATCTGTAAAGATTATTTCCTTAGGCTTGCAACCTTTTGGTTGTGACCTGAAAAAGAAATTACAACTCCAGTAATTTACCAACACACCCTGAGCCGCCAATATCAAATGCTGCTAAACACAACATTGAATGGAATCACTATAAAACTCTACAAGACATTAGTTTACAACCCTTGGCCCCCAGTTACTTTGCTTACAGGAGCATGCATATTTTACGCTATTACAGTTTTTACTAAATTGTATATGAAATAATGGTTTAAGTCAGCAACAATTTTCGCCTCACCTACTACGTCCATTTATTCCTTCCTAATTTCATTTTCTTTAAAAACCTATTTATTTATTTGCCACCCTCCTCTCAGTTCTCTATTTGGAAGCTGTTTGGAGAAAGTCCCTGAACGCCGTCTTCCAGTTGTGTGAATCAAACACAACTCAAAAACGATTTTAACTGTCAGATGCACATGGAGAAAATGTGCTCCGACAAACAGTTTTTTTTCCACATAATAAAAATCAATTACAACTTTAAAGGATAATCAGCCACGCATAAAAATCGGCAGGGTTCTGTTTTGAAAGAGGAAGAAGAATGGCTATTACACCATACGCCGTTCGCCGTTCGGTAGACTCCACTTAAACGTTTGTGGCTTGCTGAACATTCCATACATATTTCGGGCAAGGTATTATGGGAGCTGAAGTGCAAGCTGTCCCCTGCTGAATTTTCACTCACTATAAAAACAATGTTTCATGAAAGTATACACGTGTTTTTACTTTACAAAAAATGTAAAATATGCACTTTTGTTCACTCGATTGACACTTTCAGCATTAGAAATGGGACTTTAAAAAAATCTATGACAAAAGTGATGTCTGAAAAGGGTGGAGACGTCATTCAGTAACACAAATGGATTTCTGGAAAAAAGAACATAGGAAATATGTATAAAACACACAGAAAGGAAGAGTCTACAAGCTGACTCCTGTAGGAGTCTGCTCACCTATGTCCTGGGTCATACCATTAAAATGGAAATTTGCACATTTATATTTTTCATCTTGAATCCCCACTCCAATGTAACCACAACTGTTTTGTATTACCCTCACAAAATGAGCCTGAGCCGTTTCTAAGCCAAACAGTATTTTTAATTGGTTCATTTTCCAGTTGTTTGGGTTTTTAACAGACATACAGCATAAAAGGGCACCACGTTCCAAGCAGTTCTACCAATTCCAGAACCATCCAAGGCTTGATCAAACAGCTGTGGCTCTAGCCTTTGGTTAAAATTATTATATGATCTCACCTGATTTTCAAAATAACTAAACATCTTTTTAACCCATAAAACTGTGCTAGGATTTATCTAAGTTTCTGAGTCCAGAAGTTAGCTGTGTTCAGGGAGAATGTCAGGGAAACACGATCGTTTTGCTTTGTTTTTCCCTATCTGAACCCAGAGAGATTCTTCAAACAATAATTCAACAGCTTCCCTCCTCCAAAGTTTATTTTCAAACGCCAGTGCCATGCAGCACTGCCTTTCCTGTGCAGGTAAGGAGGAAGCAGGAGCAGTGTCATCACACTGGGCCTTTTCAAGTCTTAAAATCACTGGGAAGCCTACAGTATTTCCTTTCTGGCACTCAGGCCCAGTGCAGAGACAAGTTGCTCCCCACAGGACAAGTTATCAATCAGGTAACCACTAGAAACACTTGGTTTCAACAGAATTCCCAATTACACACACACACACACACACACACACACACACACACAGGCATCTCTCCAAAAAAGCGGAACCACTGAAACCAGCAATCACACAGAAAGCTAAGGAAAAGCATCATTACATGGACTTAATTAAATACAATCTGGTAGTGCTTTTAGAAGAATCCATTTTTTACTCCATGGGATATACTCACATGAATAATAAGACAACTTAGTGCCCTATTCACATCTTGCACTAAAAGGAAACCTGAAATTCAACTCTTGCTTTTCGTTTACTCCAAAAGCATATGGGTCTAATCATATTCCATTCTGGCCGCAGTGCACAAGGCTATTTCAATCAGAATTTTAGCCCAGTTTTTAAAAGGCGCTAAAGAGCAACCATCACAGTCTGGGAGCAGGCTCTCCCAACTCCAAAAGAACTGGGAATCCATGAAGTGGCCCATCTGGCACCAGTTTTTGGATGGAAACTAGGTTGAGACCGCCAGACAAGGAACCCACACCACGAAGCTGGAGCGCACGTTTATGCTCCAAGATGACAGCTCATCTGGCCACCGCGGGGGCCGGGGGCGGTGGGCCGGCGAGGCCCGGGAGGGATGGGCGAGGCCGAAGCGGAAAAAGGAAAAGAGAGCCATCCGTCAGCCCTGGGAGAGGAAATTCCAGGCGCCCAGCTTCCAGGCGCCGGTCAGCGGGTGACGTGAGGAAACCAAGTCACTGTGTCGGCCCCGCAGCGGGGGCCGGGAGGCGGCCGGGGCTCCGCACTCCGGGGACTCGAGGCCGGAGAGGGGGCGCCTCGATCCTCTTCCAAGGCCCCAGGGTGGGGGCGTGGGGCGCCCGGATCCCGGCCGGGGCCCCGAAGACAGGCGATCTTCGCCCAGACCCGGAGGCCTCCCGGCGTCCTCGATCCCCTCCCAGAGCCCAAGGGATGGAGCGCCCGGATCCCGGCCCCGGCCCGCGCCCCGCCCTTACCGGTCGCGGGGGTCGATCCACGACGTCTGGCGCGTGTTGTGGTCGATGTAGAAGACGCGGCCGTCGTAGTCGCGCGCCTCCTCCCAGCCGGCGGGCAGCGGCAGCTCGGCGCTCTCCCGGGCCCGCGGCGGCGGCGGCGCTGAGGGCCGCGGGGGCCGCGGCAGGGG
>NC_048238.1:7370933-7411686 GCF_002007445.2 Ailuropoda melanoleuca | reverse complement strand
CCGCTGCTCCGCCCCCTCCGCTCGGTCCCCCTCGGCTGTACCTCCAGTCTTTGCTGCTAGCCTTGCAGTCTCCCTCCGCTGCTCCGCCTCCAAGCTCCCCCGGGGCTCCTCCGCTACCCGCTCCTCTACCCCCGAGCCCCCACCTCCTCCTGCTGCTGCTCCTCCGGCTCCCCAGCCCGAGGCTCCCCCCACCCCCGCTCCCAGCCGCTGCTCCTCCTTCTCCTTCTCCTTCCCCTCCCGCCCCGCGCGCTCCTCCCTCTTCCCATTCCATCACCTCCCTCCTCCGGCCTCGCCGGGAAACCGCGCGGGGGCCAGGATGGGCGCCGCCGCGTCCGTCCGCCCCCGGGCCACCACGGAGAGGAAGGAGGGCCGGGAGGACGGCACCCCACCCGAGCTGCAGACGCGGCCCGCCTGGGGCTGACTCCTGGGACCCAAACAATTCCCGGGGGAGAGGGCGGTCACCTCATTTTACGCGTTCCCAGGCCTTGGAGGTCTGGGGGCCTCCCTTCTACTCACTTGGGGGGGGAACATGTGCCTTGGGTCTCCGGAATACCCAAGATGGTCCCGCGAAGTGGGGTAAAGCCCCGGAGGGGAGGCCGAAGGAGCTCGGGTAGCTGGACGAGGTACCGGTGGCCAGTCATCTTGGGTGGAGTTGGGTGGAGCTGGGAGGACACACCTGGAAGCGGGGAGCCCGGCAGGTGGCCACTTATGCATCCCTGCCAGGAGAGCCCCAGAAGGGCTGATCCGGAGTCCCCGCTCTGGGCCAGGCCCCCTGACCTGCCTTGAGCTCTTCCACCTTCCAGACTGGAGGTTCTGATAGTTTGAGCAGAGACCCAAGTAAATCACTGCTGGGGAGGAAGCCAGGTCAATTCCGAAACCTCGATGGTAATTTATGTTCCACTCGCATCTCAAGCTGGGGAAATTGAAGTCCAACTTTAGTTTCTCTCTTGCTCCAAGTGTCCCAGCTACTTAGTACCCCAGTTCCCTGGCCACAAGACTTAATGCCAGGAAATGCAGAAAAGTATCAGGCAGGTTTTAAAACAGTGTTATGGTGGTATAAAAACAGCTAGTAAAAAGTCAAACAGTGGTCCAAGTCTAGATACATAGAAGAGACTGAAGGAAAACTTTTCAGAACACTCACAGTAATTTGCATTCCTTCGTGAGATGGTTTTTTAAAAATTATTTACCCTCCAAGTTGTCTGTAAAATGGTAACATTACTTTTATAAGGGGGAAATGTTTTTAAAGACCGTGGAGGCATGGAGACTGCGTACTGGGACATAGCTCTTTTCTCCCCTCCTCCCACCACAACACAGAAACTTCCTTGCTCCCCAAGTATCTGCCCCCACCCAAAACTTAATATGCCAGAAATCCCACCACTAGAGTCCTTTTAGTGAAACATGGATGATTATGAAATGTCCCAGGAAAAGGTAGGGAGAGTAACAAAAAAGTGAATACTTCCTGATCTTGCACACTGCAGGGGATGCCCAAGGGCAAGTCTCCCTGCTCTGATCTCTTCCCTTCTGAGCAGCATGAGTTATTGCCAAGCAAGCTGCTACTGCCTTTTCTCTCTCTTCCCACCCACCCTGCAGTCACTTTGCCACCCAGCGTGGCCAGGCTGAAGCTGTGTTCCACTCTCCCAGGCATCATGTCCTTTCAGAATTTCACAAATCTGGGTACTGTCGCTCAAATCTGCCCTGAATGGGACCGGGGTGTGTTAGAGTGAAGCCAGCCTCTACAGAGAGAGGAGAACACCCACACATCAAAGGCAAGAAGAGAAAGTATCACGTAAAGAGTAAGGGGGATGGGGGGAGACCCATCCAGTTAGGAGCTGAGAGGCAAGAGTGGACTGGCCTTTCCCCAAGGATGGGAGGTGTTGCACACCGGGTGGGACTGAGCTGCACACCTACTGTGCACAAGCACCGGGCTGGGTGTTGGCATGCTGCAGAGAACAAGAGAGTCTGTGCACCTCCCACACCACAAGGCACTTACGACTGATTTGTCTACAGATGAAGCCCAGGTTCCAAGCCCAAATCGAGGATGCAGGGAGGCCCCGTGAGACTCAAAGGAAGGCGGCTCCCATGCGGAAGCTGAGGCTCAGGCCTTCAGGTTCCCAAGTTCTGAGCCCTGTTCCCTTGGCACATGAGCTGCTGGCACCAGATGTTTGATTTTCACAGCAAATGCGGCATCCCACCCAGACCTCCTTGGTTGGGGCACAGACCGTTCTGGGAGGGTCACCCTTGGCTGACGGACGTCTGAGAGGTTCTGCCCACCCCCCAGGGACTGATTCTGCAGCAAGACGGCCCTGCCTCTTGCCTTCATGGGACAAACTCCTGGCTGCCACACACCAGAGTTCCCCATGGGTTGCCATGGCTTTGCTAGCTGTCCCCCGCCCTCGCCTGCCTCCCAACCCCCTTCAGCCAGCACCCCCCTCCCCAGTCAGTCACTCACATGAGAACGGTCATCTCAGGCGCCACTTGTAGGGAGCCTGGCCTGAGAGAGTCCTCTCCGCTTGCTCTCTTCCAAGCACTTAGCAAATATAAACCATCTGACCATCATGACAACATCTACGGATAGTCCTTATTTCATGTGCACGTCACTAGAGGAGAATTCAGAAAAAGGGGGGACACAGCGTGCCAGTGAAGACGGATGGGAGACCCCCGCTGGAAAAGCTTTATCCACATGCCCACGTGGCCCCTGGAGCTCTCTGACTCGGAGAAGTGCAGCAGGCCTGTTGCATTTATCTTCCCCGAGTGAGCTAACTAAAGGAAAAGGCCAGAACTTGGGGTGCCCAAGGCCTGTTGACAGCACGGTTAGTCCTTGTTGACTTGTAAGGTTTGCCCTGGGCAGCCGCTGCTGGTCCCTGCAGACCTGTGCAGGCAGCTGGGCCGAAGGCGCGGGTGGCGCCGGAAGAAAGGAGTCCTGACTCCCCAGCACCGCCAGCCATTGGGAAGAATGGTCCGCGTGTGCAAATTGTCAGGGAGAAGAAGGCCCGTCTTTCTTACGGTCCAGCGGGGCTTTCCATGCGGGACTAAAGACAGAGGCACACGCCAAGACACTGGAGGGGAAGAAGTCTTTGGTCTGAGCTGAATGCACAATCACGCATTCTTTATTGCCTCTATATTAAAACCGCAGCCTCGCCAACAACAAAAGTACAAACATTGCCGTGACCTATCCTCTCACCAAGATTTCTGATGGAAAAACAGCTCAGGAAAAATCCACTTAGGCTCTGGGTAATTGAGGTGCAGATGATTGTTTGCTGCTCCGACCTTCTGGGAAATCCCTTTTCTGCAGTGGTTAAAATGCACTCAAGTACAGCTTGCGGAAGATTTTCCTTCAAATGCTCTTTAAGGAATAAAAGCAGCACGCTCTTTGCATGCCAGACGAGCAAACACAGAGTTTGAAGATTTTTACTTTCAATTAGATTCCGCCTCTGTCCCCACTCCTCTTCCCGAAGGAGAGTCTTTATCTTATTTTATTTTATTTTCAAATACAAGGTACAAATTTGCATCTAGACACGTTCGATGCTTGAGAAGCTTCTAGAAAAGGGAGTACCATGAAGGCCACAATCGTCGTATCTAAAATGAGAGAAATAAATACTGCCAAAGGAGTCTTGCTTACTTGTGTAAACAATCAAGTGTTCTAGGAAATGACACACGGGCTAATTCTGCACATCGAGCTGAGAGGAAACCGGAAGTGGGCCGGATTGGGTCTGAAGAAGAAATGGCTCATTGTTTGGCATTCTTTAAATGCTAGAATAATTACTCAATTATGGGCACTTCCCATATATTTAAATAATGCAAATCCACAGGCTGTCGAGGAGATTAGATGGGGTTCCCGCTAATTCCTGTCTCGCTGGTTTAGGGACTGCAAAGGAAGAGATAAATGCCAAAATCCCTAACCTGGGACCCCTCCGCAGGCTCGGAGACTGGAACGGGGACAGGGTGGGGTTTATTCCCTGGTGTTTTATTTTGTGGCTTTACGGCTTTAACTTTAGACACTTACTTGACTGTGATCAGAAAGGCTGTTGTTTAGATTTTGAGTGTGGATGGAGAACCTGACAGCGCTTTTCTCAAATGTGTAGATACAGCCAGTTTGGAGATTCCGCTGTTTCTCCTTTCCTGACCTTCCACTCCAAAGACTGCACGTCGGGTATTCTGGAAAAGTCAGCTGTGTGGATAAGCCGGGCAGTCTGCGTTCGGTCCGTTTTAGTGCGTTATTCTGCTGTGTGTCGGCTTCCCAGCACAAAGCAGTCTTCTTAGAACGGGTCCCGGCTGTCATGCTGCAGGCACACTCCACTTGTACCTGAGTAATTAAAATTCAGATTAAAAAAAATGTTAGACCAATTTCTCTCCCAAACTTAGAACACTCAGAACCACCCACTTCCTTCCTCTCCAAGTCTCCCCTCCCAAGGCTACATTTTTACCGCTTTTCCTTCCCAACCCGTAGGTTATGTTCAACAAAATGCTAACGAGTAAGCTGAAAATGTATCCCAGGCAAACCATAATTTTAGGAAGACACAGCTGCCATGAGCCAGCATACTACAAGACGCTTCCTCCTGGCTGGGCTCTCTGGGTCAGGATTATGACTCTGGTCCCCTGTGTATTTGGAAAAACAGATTCTTAAACTGCAGCCCTCTGCCTTATGAGCCAAGCCGAGCAGCTTGGAAGTCTCCCGCTTACAGAAACAAGAAGGAGGATTTAGGCGACACAGTAAGGAGCAGCCTCTGGGTCATGAACCACTTTTTTTTCCCATCTGACAACACTGGGGGTACAATTTAGTCTCTTCTGTAGCATGAATGGAACAGCTTTGGAACACAGTTAACCTCACTAGATCCTGGAGCGACAACCCAGCAAATCTACAAGATGGTCGTTACATATCAGTGATTCTCAGCCAGGGGCGATTGTGGCCCCCAGGGGACACGTGGCAGTGTCCCGAGACAGTTTTGGAAGGAGGTTGGACTTCAACCGGTGAGTAGAAGCCAGGGAGGCTGCTCAGCCTCGCGCCATGCACAGGACGGCCCCCCACAGACAGTGCTCACCCCCACGTGTCACTAGTGCGGAAGCCGAGAGCCCCCCCCCAGCACAGGTATGATGCAGGATGACATTCGTACTGCCTAGGCTTTCTGGTGGGGAAACCAAGGCTCAGGGAATGTAAGTAACTAGTCCAATGTGATCTGGCCACTGCTATAAGGCATCAGCCCTGAGACAGAAGCTTGGCGTTCCCATCTGACCTCCGTGTTACTCGGGGTTTTCCAGAGAAACAGAACCAATAGGAGATGATAGATAGGCAGATAGAGAGATAGATAAAAAGATTCATTCTAAGGAATTTGCTGACGGGATTGTGGAGGCTGACACGTCCCAAGACCTGCAGTCAGCGACATGGAGACCGGGGAGAGCCAACGGTGAACCCAGTCCAAGGCCAGCAGGCTCGAGCCTCAAGAAGAGCTGATGTTTCAGTTCAAGTCCAAAGGCAGGAAAAGTGATGTCCCAGCCCAATGGTCAGGCAGGAGGACTTCCCCCTTACTCATAGAGAGTCATTCTTTCTGTATTATTCAGCCCTCGACGAATTGGATGAGACCCACCCGCATCTGCTTTCCTCAGTCTATTGATTCAAACATTCGCCTCGTCCAGAAGCAACTTCACAGACACAGACCAAATATCTGGGCACCACATGGTCCAGTCAGGTCAACATATAAATAAGAAATCATATCTTTCGACTTTATAACCAGTTGCTCAGTGTTTCCACAACTCTTTCTGCTCACAGAGTGGTTCGAACCAGCAGCGTCCGCAGGGTGGGGGAGCTCACCGAGCCACCGTGCCCAGACCCATCAGGGCGCAGAGGGGCTGGATGACACACACAAAAGGGGATGGTTTGGGGGGGATTTCACAATATCGATTCCAAGAGCCATCTGGGTAATGTTTTCCTTAACTTCATAATCAATAAGGATTTATTTATCATTTTAGAGGTGCCGAGCCCAGGGCGCCTGGGTGGCTCAGTCGGTGAAGCGTCTGCCTTCGGCTCAGGTCGTGATCCTGGAGTCCTGAGATCGAGACCCACGTCATCGGGCTCCTTGCTCAGCGGGGAGCCTGCTTCTCCCTCCGCCTTCTCTGCAATTTTCAGTGATAGCACAGAAGATTGTTTGGGGGAAAAGACCCTGCCCCTGCAAATCAAACCACTTGTTTCCAAGGCTTCTTTGTCAGGCCAACTACCTCCCCGAGGTCAGCACGACATTGCTGGCAGGAAAAACATCCACTACTCCTATGCCCTGGGTTCCCGGGTGTTGGGGGTTGAAGTATGTCCCCAGATATGTTGAAGTCCTATGCGTGGTACCTGTGAACATGCCCTTATTTGGAAATAGGGTCAGATGTAATTAGTTAAATTAAGATGAATTCAAACCCATGTAGAGTGAACCCTTAAACCAATATAACTGGTGTCCTTAGAAGAGGAGAGACACAGACACACAGGGAGAAGGTCATGTGATGAGGGCGGCAGAGATTGGAGTGATGCCCGCAGCACCAGAAGCTGGGAGAAAGACTCAGAACGGATGCTCCCCAGAGTCTTTGGAGGGAGACAGCGCAGCCCTGCCAGGACCTTGATTTCAGACTTCTAGCCTCCAGAACAGTGAGAGAAGAAATTTCGGTTGTTTTAATCCACCCGGTCTCTTACTTTGTTACTGCGGCCCCAGGAAACTCATAGGCCTGCACATCTGTCCCCAGGCTCCTGCTATTGCCTTGGGGTGGGCAGTGGGGACAGGAATCTATAGAACTCTGTCCTCAGAGTCCCAACCAATGCCAGGAAGTCCCAGAAAACAGAAACCCACCTTGACAGCACCCAGAAATCCCACCAAACCCAGGAGCCCCAGGTCTGTGACACTTGACTCCAAGACCCCGTTCCCTAAACAGAAATGGCCAGCATGCCGTGCAGACCAGAAGCAAGCCGGAAATGTCCGTATTTGCCGTGTGCTGCCCAAAGTTAACAAGTGTCTTGAACCACTGGGTGTCCACCCTGTAGATAAGAGAAGCGTCTCTTCATGAAAACATTCGGCTAGTCCTCAAGGAGCAGTGATGGAATCAGAATTTGAATGAAGCCCCCACCCACCCCCATGGATGGACTGGATCCTGGCTTGAGCTTCAATGGCTGCTAAGATCACAAAAAGATAGCCATCCAGCACTGACACACTTCCATGGAAGAACACACCACCTATGACTCGGTCTTGCCAAAATTCAAACCTGAATTGGATCACAACCTGTGGATCTGATTACCAGCTTCCAGGAAATACAGACATCACAAGGCCATATTAACATCTTGGGGATGCTATCAACAAAATCCCAGCTGGGGAAACTCTACCCAACCAATGACCTTGTTTCTTAGAGAAACACACTTCTAGGGGGACAAAGAGATGGAAAGGGAGCCTGTGGATGAAAAAGAGACTACAGAGACATAGCAACCGGTAGCATGGTGTGGGCTGTATTTGAATTCCAATTAACAAACCAACCGGAGGGGCACCTGGGTGGCTCTGCCGGTTATGATCCCAGAGTCCTGGAATCGAGCCCTGCGTCAGGCTTCCTGCTCAGTGGGGAGTGTGTTTCTGCTTCTGCCCCTCCCTTCCACTCGTGCTCTCTCTCCGGCTCTCTCTCTCAAATAAATAAATAAAATCTTTAAAAGATAAATGAATGAACCATCTGGAAAAAACATCTGTGATATTTGAGGCAACTGGAAATGGGAATACTCCTTGAGAGTTGATGGTCTTAAGGAATTCTTTTTTTTTTAATTTAGGTTGAATAATGATATTTCAGTTATTTTTTTTAAATAGTCCATACGTTGGGGTGCCCGGGTGGCTCAGTTGGTTGGGCGTCTGCCTTCAGCTCAGGTCACGATCCCAGGACCCTGGGATCGAGTCCCACATCGGGCTCCCTGCTCAGCAGGGATCCTGCTTCTCCCTCTGCCTGCTGCTCTCCCTGCTTGTGGGCGCTTGCTCTCTCTCTCTCTGTCAAATAAATAAATAAAATCTTAAAAAAAAAAAGAAAAACTTTAAATAGTCCATACATTTTAGAAATGCATTTGGAAATAATTATGGGAAATGTGATATATCTAGGATTTGCTTAAACATAATACAGGTGATGGAGAACAGGAGTGAGTGGATTTGAAACAAGGTCATTGTGAGTTGATAATTGCTGAAGCTGGTGATGGGTCAAGGGGGTTCATTATGCTGCTCTCTGTCACGTATATATGCTTAAAATTTCCATCATAACAAAAAAATGTTTTAATTAATTCCATCGGAGCTTCATAAAAACAGCTGAGCCGATAGAATCTGAATTTTGGATACTGGACTCATTTTCTCTAGCTGCTGTAAGAAATCACTGAAAGCACAGTGACTCGAAAGGGCATTTATTATCTTACAGTTCTGGAGGTCAGAAGTCCCAAATGAATCTCTTGTGCTAAAATTAAGGTGTCGGCCAGGCTTTGTTCCTTCTGGGGGCTCCTGGGGAGGCTCTGTTTCCTTACCCTTTCCAGCATCTAGAGGCTGCCTGTATTCCTTGACTCATGGCCCCTTCCAGCAACTGGGTCCCTCTCCCACCCTCAACTTGCGTCTCACCCTTCCTTCCCTGACACTGACCTCCTGCTTCCTTCCTGCGCAGACCCATGTGATTCCAGCGGGTTCACGTGGATAATGCAGAATCATCGTCCCATCTAGAGATCTTGAATTTAACCACATCTGCAAAGTCCCACATGCCATGTAAAAAACATAGATTTGGGGGATTCGGATGTGTCTGGACATCTTTGGGGGGCCATTCTTCTGCCCACCACAGATGTGATCCAGACCAGGTATTTCACATTGACCGAGACATAACATTTTTTCGTTCAAAACCGGGAGCTGCTGGAATCCAGTGAGCAGAGGCCACAGACTGTAGTACTGAGGTTGAGAAGTTCTGGGCAAGAAGAAACAGAAGGAAAAGGGCATCTTATGTTCTCTACTGTAGACCTACAAAGAGCAGGTGATGGATAAATATTTGTTGAATGAATATTTAGCCTGCTCATTATCCACATCACACCTTGTCGGTAAGATGACCTCAGATTTGGCGACCCGCAGCTCAGACAGGACCTTGTGAGATACTAAAAATTGAATGTAATTTGGAATAACAAAAAAAGTATGCGTTCCTGCTGAAATCACAAAAAGAGAGGCGCCCAGATTTGATGTGCCTCTAGGGAAGATAACACCACCACCCATTAAGCAATCCAGCCCTAAAATCCAAACCCAGTCTGATCAAAGCCTTTAGAAAGATTCCATGGATTCCCAAGGTCTTATTAGCAGATAAAAGGGTATTTACACATCTTAGGATTCCTCAAGTGCAAAGGTCTTTGGAGCTAGAGAGAAAAGTACACAGGGTGAGAACCACGTAAAGGCAAAATCCAGTCAAGAGCTGGAGCTGAAAACGAAAGGACAGGGGGGCGCCCGGCTGGCTCAGTTGGTGGAGCGTGTGACTCTTGATCTCGGGGTCATGAGTTCAAGGCCCCCGTGGGGCGTACAGGTTACTTAAAAATAAGGTCTTAAAAAAAAGAAAAAACCCTAAGGGTCAGGGTCTTGAGACCTCCCATGAAATACAGCATGGAGGACATAGCAATCATTAATAGACTTCAAGTGTCCCATTAGGGTCACGGACAGGAATCTAGCCAGGGGCCAGCCCAAATCTTGAATGTGTACGCGGGCTCAGTCATGGGATGGTAACTATCGTCTGTAATGGGAATGAACCTCTGAGATCGAGTTTAGGAAAAGTACAGAAGTTTAAGAGAATCGAAACTATGGGATTCATATTTGGGGTGAAGAAGGAATCTGTGCGTATCTGATATCTCATGCATTCATAAAGTTTCAAAGATTTTCTGAGCTTTGGAAATCACTGTAAAATGCATAATTAGGTAATTTATCTAAATTTGTAATTTTCGTTGACAACTAATTTTATCTATAGTATTGGAACATTTCTTTTTCAGTTTTGGAACATTTTTAAGAAAACTTAAAAAAGAACAATGAAGGTTCCATAGTGTAGTGGTTATCACGACTGCTTTACACGCAGAAGGTCCTGTGTTCGAGCCCCCGTGGAACCATGGGTGGGATGTTCCTTTTCTCTGGGGCGCCTGGGTGGCTCAGTCCTTTGGGCATCTGCCTTCGGCTCAGGTCATGATCCCAGGGTCCTGGAATGGAGTCCCACATCGGGCTACTTGTTCAGTGGGGAGCCTGCTTCTCCCTCTACCTGCCCCTCCTCCCATTTGTGCTCTCTCTCTAACAGATAAATAAAATCTTAAAAGGAAAAAAGAAAGAAAGAAAAGAAAACCTAAGCTTCACTATATGTTTAATTCATTAGACTTAAAAGTTATTTGCATACTTGGAAATGTATTTGTTAATTGAGACACTTGAAGTGATTAAAAAGGAAACTGACTGCAGTACACTAAGTTGTGTGGGGTGTTCGGGGCCTTTTTTGGGTTTTGTTTTTCTAAGAATTTATTTTTAAGTCATCTCTACGCCCAACGTGGGGCTCAAACTCATAACCCCGAGATCAAGAGTCGCACACCCCACCAACGGAGCCAGCTGGGCACCCTGCACTGTTTTAAATGTGCTTGCAAATTCGGGACAGTATTTAATGAACTAAGCTTGCAAGTAGGATCAAGTATTCTCCAGAGGCCCCTTAAAAGTGGTCGTTACTATTTGCCAGAATTAAAAATGAATTAAGAAAAAGAATAATAAGATTTCTAGGCTAAACTTAAAAGGTTAAGGTAAACAAGGCATTTGAACCTGTAACTTAAATAAATTGACTATCAAGTCTGTAAAAATGAATACATCTCTTTTGCACACACGCACACACACACCACTTTGGGGGGCTCTAATCACCTCTTCCGAAGAGCTGTACAATGTACAAATTACAAATTACTGGGCTTTCATTTAAAAAAGCACATGTCCGTCTTTGCAAGCCTATGGCAATCGTATGAGCAAGCACCAATACTGTTTACCAAATACATTCCACCCACACTCAGTAACCTTACTCAGCCCTCCAGATCCTGCTTAGAGCTGATAAGGTCGGATAGGGGTCAGCTTGCATTCTTCCCGAGGTGCTTGTGTTCTGTTCTGCTCATAATCTGAATCTAATACTCTGCCCTTGTCATGTTCTCGTCCACTATAGGGGTGTGTGTGTGTGTGTGTGTGGGAAAAAGAGAGAGACTGGCTGTCATCTGAATACATTGTTTCACCCCTAGCCAGCTACTTGAACTAGGGAGTGTTGATGGAGGGTCCAAATAACCCTGTTTCAGGCCACTGTGCGCTTCGGAAGTTCCTGACCTCTGACTGTTTGAATTCCACTGTGGCCTGATTGTGCCCAAGCACACTGAGAGTCCTACCCTGTGGTCCACCGGGCAGCACCATCACACCTCGCTCCAGGCCTGCGGAATCCGGATGGGCCCGCGGCGCCATGCACGCGGCCGTTTAGGAAGCCTCGGCGTGGAGAAGAATCCGAGCAACACGAGCAGCGGTTGCCGTGACGCTGTGCGGCTGGAGTTTCTGCTCAACAGAGTCCACGGTAGCGTTTGTTCTAGTTACTTTTCTTTTTCCACTCTTTTTTTTTTGACATCTTTATTTTTTTAATTTAAATTCAATTAATTCACATATGGAGTATTATTGGTTTCAGAGGTGGAGGTCAGTGACTCGTCAGTCTTATGTAACACTCAGCGCTCATTCCATCACGCCCCCTCCTCGATGTCCATCACCCAGTAGCATTTGTTTNTTTCAGAGGTGGAGGTCAGTGACTCGTCAGTCTTATGTAACACTCAGCGCTCATTCCATCACGCCCCCTCCTTGATGTCCATCACCCAGTAGCATTTGTTTTAAATGAAAACTTAAATTTTTTTTTAAAGATTTTATTTATTTATTCGACAGAGACAGAGACAGCCAGGAGGGAACACAAGCAGGGGGAGTGGGAGAGGAAGAAGCAGGCTCATAGCGGAGGAGCCTGATGTGGGGCTCGATCCCTGAACGCCGGGATCACGCCCTGAGCCGAAGGCAGACGCTTAACCGCTATGCCCCAGGCGCCCCGAAAACTTAAATTTTTGGCAAATTTCCTCTATCAGTCATTCAGTTGTGTGTATATTTGTTATTGAGTTAATGCAAATGGCGCTTGGGTGGTTGGAACATGATGTTTCCCCAGGAGGCTCCAGCGAGATGGCCAGTGGCTGGAGGTTTCTGCTGTAATCAGTGGAGCCCTAGGGCTCCAGGAAGTGCGCTGAGCTCCAGCCAAGCCCAGTCCTAGCACCCTAGATAAAGTTCTGGGAGGATTAAAGAAGGTCACACATGCATTTCTGTTCCTTATGTCAGGAGGAGGGAGTCTGTTTAGCCTCTTACTTTGACCAGTATAACTGGTTGGGAGTGACAGGCTAGGCCTTCCTTTCCCAGGCTTAAGAGCAGGGACCCTTCTACTGTCTGGTTCTTGGAAACCAGGCACCATGTAAGGAGTCTGATTACTCTGAGACCGCTATGCTACAAGGTCGCCCAAGATGGCTATGTGGCAAGGAACACTGAGGAGCCAACTGTCTAAGTTGAAGGCTTCTCGAACCTTCCGTTTCAGCCAGCGTGAATGCAGCTGAAGCCACATGGAGCAGAGCTGAGCCCTGCCTGACCCACAGAATTATGAACACACCATAAAATATTGTCTTTGAAGCCATTCATTTTGGTGGTGATTTGTCACCTGGTGATGAATATCTGTGACAAATGCTCAGACCTGCATACCAGCCCCCTACTTCCTGTTGCCCACACAATAGGTCTGCCAAAGCTGAGAGGAGCTCCTCTTGCTCGAGGGCAGAAAAAAGGTAGGAAACAACGAAAGCTGAGATAGGGAAGACAGCCGACAAACAGAACGTGAGCACGTGCAGAAGAAATCTGGGCCTGCTTCCATTTCACCACCCGTTCCCAGACGTGGCCAAGCAGCGGTGCTCCCATCACTTGTCTTCTCCTGCCCGTCTTTGTTGAAGCATAACTTAGTACAAGTAAGTGTGTAAGTCATAAGTGTGAACCTCAGTGAATGTTTACGAAGTGAACTCAGCCGCTGAGCTGACACCGGGTCGGCCCTTGAGACGCTCTGTCCTGGCCTCTTCCACTCACCGAACTGTCCCTCAGGGTGACCAGCCTCCTGATTCCTACCAGCCTGGGTTAGTCAGGCCTGCTTTGAAATGTCCTGTCACTAGGATGCGTTCCATGTGTATTTTTTCATATCTGGTTTCTTTTTCTCAACTTCACGTTTGTGGGATTCAGTCCTGTTGGCGTATGTAGTCGTGGTTCATTGGATCTCGGGGAGGGTGGGTCCTGTTGCCAGATTAACTGCAACATATTTGTGCGGGGGCTGATTTTACCTAAGCCAAGGGCCAGCAAACCTTTTCCGTAAGTGGGCAGATGGTGAATCTTTGAGTCACTGCGGGCCGTAGGTCTGTCACAACTACCCGTCTCTGCCTTGGTAGCCTGTAAGCAGCCGCATGACGTTATTTGCATGATTTGGAAGTGGATGGATAAGGTTGCGTACCAATAAGACTGCCTTTATTGATGCTGAAATTTGAATTTCATATGGCTGAGTGTATGGTTAGCCTTTTAAGAAACTGTCAAAATGTTTTCTCCGGTGGCTGTACCATTTTACATTCCTACCACTAATGTAGGAATGGTCAGCGTTGGGGCACCTGGGTGGCACAGTCGGTTAAGCGACAGACTCTTAGTTTCAGCTCAGGTCGTGATGTCAGAGTCGTGAGATGGAGCCCCGAGTCGGTCTCCACACTCAGCACCGAGTCTGCTTAAGACCCTTTCTCCCTCTCCCTTTGCCCTTCTCCCAGCACACCCTCTCCTCTTCTCTCAAATAGATAAAATCTTACAAAAAAAAAAAAAGGAATGGACAGGTTTCTCCACATCTTCATCAGCATTTGGTGTTGTCACTATTGTTTCTGTTTTTAAATTTTAGCCTTTCTGATGGGTGTGCAATAGTATCTCATTGTGGTTTTGATTTGCATTTCCCAAATGGCCAGTGCTGTTGAGCCCCTTTTCATCTCTTGCCATCTGTATATCCTCTTCAGTGAAATAGCTCTTCATGTCTTTTGCCTAGTTTTTAATTGGATTGCTTGGCTTTTACTGGTGAGTTTGACGGTTTGGTCACCTGTAGCGAAGGCTTTGGGTTGCCTACCCAGCACCCACCTACTCTTCTTCCTACCTGAGAGAATCCAAACATTTTTCAGGTATCCAGCCCCGAACTGTACAGCAGGTCTCTTGAAGGGAAAGCCAACTCCTTCTCTTGCTCTGAGAGTCAACTCAACACGAGTAACCTTATCATCTTCTGCCTAGTCCTGTTTTCAGGAAAACCAGTGTGACCCGATTCTAGCCATGAGATGGGACGTAGGATAGGAAGGCTTCTGGGAGAAGTCTCCTCTCTTTTTAAAGAAAATTCATAGGACATTATTATTTATCTCTTCCTCTTGACTTTGTCAGGTTTGGATGAAGTACCTGGAACTACTGCAAATGTCTTGCTCCCAACATGTTGATCAAACTAGGACAGTAGAGAAGAGAAATGGAAAAGTCTAGGTCCATAATGACATCTTGAAGCTGAAGATTCAACCAACCTTCAAGACAGCTGCATCTGGGCTTCCTAAAAGAGCTCTAAGTTTCCCTCCTGTCTGATCCAGCTGAATCATGGTTTCTGACACTTGCAGCCCAGAACATTCTAACTCGCAGAAACACCTGCCCCCTTGCACGTGGTTATTGTTGAGTATTGTAGTTCCACCTGTTTTTAACCAAGCCGCAGATACATCCTGCTCTGGTTAGTCACTATCGCTGCTGCTGTTTATCTTGAGCTAACGGGGCATACACAGAAGCCGACGTACAGCAATTAGTCAATACACACGTGGAACATTTACAAATACGGACCTGGTAAAAGTGTACAAAGCAAGTCTGAACACATCCCCAAAACACCAACAGCAGATAGACCATCCTTATGGAGGGAAAGACCAGCCACAGCCCAAGAGAAAACATTTGCAAAGCTCAAAACCATTCACTGGGCTAGATGCCTTTCCTGGGCTGCGTGAGCTTCTTGCCCTAGCTCCAGCCCTGTGGAGAAAGCTGGCCGTGCCCCCCCACCAAAGCTTAGCTCCTGTTAGTACAGTCACCTTTCCCAGGCTCTGCGCATTCCTGTCTGGTCAGAAACCGCAAAGTCTGAGATTTTATCCTCCCGCAGGCTAACAAGTCAGCCTGCCCCGGCTTCATGTACATATCTTTTTTTTTTTTTTCCATGGACATATCTTGACGGAAAGCACCAGAGCCCTGGTCAGAGACACAGACTTTTTTCCAGCAAGAAGTAGCAACCAGAGCACTCTCTTGAGTGGTACCAGCTCCCCGATTCCCACAGGGCGACGTGCACGTGCACGTGGTGGGGGTGGGGGACCCCGCACACACAAGAGAGGAATCCTGAGTTAGGAAACCGAGCTGTTATCAGGCTGCTCCCATCCTCCCCTCCAGAGAGATGACCCTGTCAGGAATGCAAGCAGAACTCCCCAGGGGCCAAAAGACATGGAAGGTAAGCAAAGGTCTGGGGGGGGGGCAGGATAAGGCTTTCGGATCCTGGAATGTCTCCGGGGAGGGCGATGTCCTTCTCTATCTTTATTATGTCCACTATCTCCCGATCTCAAGGCTGGCTGCTATCCCATCATCCTTGAACAAGCTTGCAGTGCCCTTTGCTCGGCAGACCTGGACTGTAGAAACACCAGAAATCCAGGGAAGGATTGTTGTCCGATGTTTGCCTGGCCGCCTCAGGCCTGAGGCAGTGACATGCCCACTGTCGCCTGCCTGGTGTGGCGCCCTACCCCTCGTCTGTTGCCCCCAACCTGTCCATGCTTTTGTAAATAGTCCCTTCACTGAGCTCTCCTTAAATTACTGTGTTTGCGCATTGCCACGTGCTGCTTGTAGAGACCCCGTCGGAATCAGAAATATGTATAAAACATATACAAATCGTTAAGAAAAAGACAAACAACCCAAGTGGATAATAAGCAAAGGCTATGGATAGGAAATTCACAAAAGACAAAACCTGCTGGCCGATGACCACAAAAAGGTGCTTAACATGGAAGATTCTCAAAGCTACATGTCCTACCACACAGAGGAGCTGAAGAAATGGGACTCTCGCTCAAGACTGGCTGACCTGGAAACTGCAGTCATCTGGGAGTGCGATTCAGCAGGACCTAGTCGAGCTGAAGAGGCTCGCCCCTTTGAATTGGCCCTTCTTCTTGGAATGCCAAACTCCTCAGCTCAGTACGTTCAAGCCTTCTCTGGGCCCCTAGAGAAACTCCTGGGCACCCGCCCCATCCCAAAAGCGGTGATTCACAAGTATTAGAAACAACTAAATGCTTATCATTAGGGGAATGTGTTAATGCATTCTATTTATAAATGATAATATCTCAGAGCAGTTAAAATTAACTGGGTCTAGGGGCGCCTGGGTGGCTTAGTCGTTAAGCGTCTGCCTTCGGCTCAGGGCATGAACCCAGCATTCTGGGATCGAGCCCCACATCAGGCTCCTCCGCTGGGAGCCTGCTTCTTCCTCTCCCACTTCCCCTGCTTGTGTTCCCTCTCTTGCTGGCTGTCTCTCTCTCTCTGTCAAATAATAAATAAAATGTTAAAAAAAATTAACTGGGTCTATATCAACATGAGTAAATCTTAAAATCATAATTTTTGTGTGTGTATTTGACAGAGAAAGAGAGAACACAAGCAGGGGGAGTTGCAGGCAGAGGGAGAGGGGGAAGCGGACTCCCTGCTTAACAGGGAGCCTGATATGGGGCTCGATCCCAGGACCCCAGGATCATGCCCTAATCCAAAGGCAGATGTCTAACCGACTGAGCCACCCAGACGTCCCTCGAAATCATAATGTTAAGTGAATAAAGGATATGCCCTTGTGATTGCGTTTATGTGTGGAATTCAAAAACTCAGAACAATTCTATGCTGTTTATGAAACATACTTTTGTAATTAAAGTGTAAGATCAAGGATAGGAAAAATAAACACCAATTTCACATTAGAGGTGACTGTTGGGATGGAAGGATAGAAGTTAACAGACAGAGGGAACTTCAACTCTACCTGTAAACTTTTTTTTATTAAAAATATCTGAAGCAGGAGCACCCGGCTGGCTCAGTCGGTGGAGCATCTCGGGGTTGTGAGTTCAAGCCCTACGTTGGGTGTAGAGATTACTTAAAAATAAAATGTTTAAAAAATACACCTGGAGAAAAGATGGCAAAAACATGTATCAAATTTGAGCAGTGACTAATTGGGTGACCATTCTTTTTCCATGTATATTTTGTATATAGGAAATCTTTAATAATTTAAAGATGGTTAAAACAGCCTAAACGACCAATTTACGTCAGTTAAACAAGGCACAGTGTGTCTAGTCCACAGGCTGGAACACCGTGCAACCTTTAAAAACCACCAAATCAAGAATTTTAGGGAAACGGAAATTCTCAAGAGAAGTTTGATATGAAAGGGTAGATTACAAAACAATTGCATGGGTGGGCACATTTTATTTGAAAACCTGTATCTTCCTCTTTCCATCACACGTCTGTAAACATGAAGATAAATGCTAGACTGTCAATTTTGGCTGTATCTGAGGAGTATGACTATAGACTTGTGTTTTCTCCTATATATCAATTATTACAATGACTACATAGTTGTTTTATCATACAAATAAACAATTTAATGAACAATTTTTTGTGTGCAAGGAACGCATCAAAATGAACAACCCAACAATTAACAGCACTGTTCGATTTCAGACCAAATACCTTGAGAGCATTTTTGCTATTTGTTATGCCTATGCCGCCCTCTTGTGGAGAAATGAAAAATGCTTCTGAATGTAGAGTAATTTCTAAAATCCCAAAGTATTCTTTACATAGGAATAAAGACACTATATATAACTTCATTATTAAAAATTGATACATGCTCCTTACAGGAAATTTAGAGCACCCAGAAAAGTACAAAGAAAGGAAAAACATCACAGACTCTCGCTTCACCATTGGCTCGGGATTCTGAATCCCCAGCCGGGGGAGATACAAAGATCAGGGCACTGTAGGTCTCTCAGTATAAAGTCTATTTTCCTGCTCCTTGGGCGCTAAACTTGAACTTGAGGTTGGTATTTGATTCTTGCTTTGTTTATCTATCATCAGGCCTCTTCATTTTTACAAATATCTAGCAGTATGATCCCCATTCAGACACTTTGGTTGCTTCAAGTTCTTGGTTTTGTTTCGTTTTGGTTTTTAGCTACGATAAAAAAAAATGTTGCAATAAATATCGTATATATATAATCTTGGTGACATAAATATTTCTATAATGTAAATTCCAAACAGGGTCTTGCTCGATGGTTACATGCATTTATACATTTCATTGATATTGTCCAATCGTCTTCAGAAAGTTGCGTCCATTTGGCTTTCAATAAGGCTTGAGTACTCATTTCCCGATCGGCCATCCTTAACACCACCCGGTATCACTCAACTTCTTCAATTAACTTCTGGCAATTTGCATGGTAAGAAATTCTATTCCAGGGGCACCTGGGTGGCTCAGTCCTTAAGTGTCTGCCTTCGGCTCGGGTCACGATCCTGGGGTCCTCGGATCAAGCCCTGTGTCTGGCTCCTGGCTCAGCGGGAAGCCTGCGTCTCCCTCTCCCACTCCCCCTGCTTGTGTTCCCTCTCTCACTGTGTCTCTCTCTGTCAATAAATAAATAAAATCTTAAAAAAAAAGAAATTCTATTCCATTATTGTTTTGGTTCACATGTGTTTTATGACCAGGTATTTTATTATTATAACTGTACAGGTATAACCATTTCTTCCTGTTGGATGGTGACGTAGGTTTCTTTGTACTCTTTGGTTCACTTCATCTTTTTTTCTATTGGGTTTTTTTCATCTGCTTTTCTTCATCTTTCTTTTTACTGACTTTTGATTTTGAGCTCTGCATAAATTAGGTAAATCAGCCGTTTGTCATATATGTTGCAAATATATTTTTCTCTAATGTCATTTTATAATTCTTTATTTTCCTTCCTTCCTTCCGTCCTTCCCTCTCTGCCTCCCTCCCTCTTTCTTTCCTTTCCCATGCAGGGATTTTACATCATCACAAAGAATAATTTGTAAATTCTTCCTTTTCAGTTTCTGGACAAAGATCATTTAAAATAAGACATTTTAGGGGCGCCTGGCTGGCTTAGTGAATAGAGCACACAACTCTTGATCTCGGGGTTGTAGTTTCAAGCCCCACATTGGGTGTGGGGATTACTTAAAAATAGAATCTTTTTTTAAGAAAAGGCATTTTAAATAACGGACAAAAACTATAGGAACCTACAAGGTATGGTTGGAGGAATGGCTGCAGTAGCACCGTGACAGGCGGAGATGAAGACGGGGCGGGGCCGTGGCCTGAGAAATCAAAATACCTGAGTCAGCGGTAGGTTTGGTCATCGCCTGAGAAGCCAACGTGGACAGATGCCTCAAGCTGTGTTTAAAGGACTCTGGGAACTCAGGAGGTGCTCAAAGTCATGGCCATGGGTAGGGAGCACACCTGGAAGATGCTGCTGCCCCGTGGGCCTTTCTCGCTGGGCCACAGGGCCAGTGGGTGGGCAGCAATACCTCTTGCGTTAAGTTAAAAGTAGTCCGGGGATATTGTAAAAAAAGAAAATCTGGTCAAGGCATGCCGTATGAAAAAAAAACCACGTATGATTTCACCACAGTTCATATCTTAGCCCATTTTCTTCCCATCTGTTTTCAGCTCATATTTTTAAAATTGGACTCATACTATGTATGCATTTTTGGTTTTGTTATTCTTTGCTCTGTATTTTCCCCAACCTTTTATTATGAGCATTTCCAAATATTCAACAAGATTGAAAAATTTTTACCACTAACGCACGGATAATTACCACCTAGAGTCTACCTTTGCCATTTTACTAGAGCTCCTTTTTCACGGATCTGTCCCCGCGCCCATCCCTGTCTCCGTCAATCAATCCTCAATCCGTCTGATTCTTTGATGCATTTCCCAGTAAATTGCCCACATCTGTGAGCGCGTCTCTCTATGTCGCCAAGTATGTCACTAACCAGTGATCCATATTGTTAACGGTGGTTTTCTTTGCAATAAACGTGACAAATAATGAATTGCACCAATCTCCGTATGTATGGCTTTTACCCATTTTTTCTCATTCACTATTTATCATAAGTTTTTGCTTAGAATCACATGAAGTCAACCGATTCACTCATCCAGGAAGGCTGAACCACTTTGGGAGATACCATCCCCCCCTCCGGGAGCGTGGCGCGTCTCATGTCTTCTCATTGGCTCTTGGGAACGCTCAGGAATTTTCAGACAGGCTCAGGCACTTTTTACATCAAGCTTATTGCTAGGTATTTGAGAGTTTGTTGTTTTTGTGAAAGGACTTCATTTCAATTCTAATTTCCAAAGGACCACTGTAGGTACATAGAAAGGTGGTTGATTTTTGTGTATTTAGTATCCAGCAGTGTAATGAAAGTTTCTGCTGGTTTGCAATTGCTTTTTCAGGCGTTCTCTTGGGCTTTTTTAGGTATGGAATTAAGGTAGCCGAACAATGATTTATGCACCCCTCTAGGATAATCATACCTCATTTCTCTGTCTCTGACTTACATCACCCTGGCTAGACCTTCCAGAACAATCTTACACAACAGTGGTAATGACGAGTTTTCGAGTCTGGTTCCTCATTTTCAGGGAATTCCTCCAGTGCATTGATTCACCAGCAGGGACCCAGGGTCAGTGGAGGGGTGCTTTGCTCCGGCGAGTTGGAGCATGGGTGGTTTGAAAACGCTCCACAGCGATTCTGAAAAGCGTCACCTCCCCCCAGGTTAGGTAAAACCGCATTCATGTTTCACCAAAGATTTAAGTGTTCATTTAATATAGATACCATTGGGGCGCCTGGGTGGCTCAGTGGGAAGTCTGCTTCTCCCTCTGCCTGCCCCTCCCCCTGCTTGTGTTTTCTCTGTCTCTCTCTCTCTGACAAATAAATAAAGCTATTTTTTAAATTTTTAAAAAGAGAATAGATGTCATCAAATGAAGTGCCTTTTGTTTCTTAGTTCACAAAGAGTGTTTATCAGCAATTCACGCTGTGATGTGAATCTCTCAGATAAATAGAACCATTTTATTGAGCTATTATCCACATCCCATATAATTCACACATCCGAAATGTTCCAGTCAGTGATTTTTAGTATATTCACGGGGTTAAGCATCACCACAATGGTTTTAGGACATTTCCATCACCACAAAAAAGAACCCCCGTCCCTGCTAGCAGTCGCTCCCCTTCCGCTCCCAGCCCCTGCAGCCGCCAGCCTCCTCAGTTGCCAGCCTCCTCTCCGCCTCCAGGCAGGCTCTGGAGATTTCATGCAGATGCCGTCAGATCCTGGATGGTCTTTTGTTATCTGCCTTCTTTCACTTACATCATGTTTTCAAGGTTTGTCCACGTGGTAGTAGGAGAAAAACAGTCACTTCCCGATTTCTCTCCACCAAGTTCGCGGGGCTCAGCGACGGGGCGCCACCAACCGTGTGGCAGCGAGCACCCGGGTGGCCGTGGCCTTCCCCGCTCCCGCTCCCGCGGTCCCATTCAGAGCCGGGGCGCGGTGACTGAGCAGGATGTCCTGCCCACACTTTGGTCTGGAATCTATAAATCCGTCCTCTACGGTGCGTGGTATGCTCGCGGCCCCCCGAACTCCGGCCTGTGCACAGTCATCAGGAAATAGAAGGCTTCGAGGGGGGGGTGTTTATCAGCCAAGATCTTGGAAGTCTAGCTGCGAATAGCCTCAGTCGCCACCGAATGCCTCTGCTGCCCAAGGGCCATGCGTGGCTGTCACCTCCAGTCAGCACACTTGCTGGTCCCCTCTTTCCCAACGAGCCCCAAATCCGGGCACTGCAGCGACCTTCTCCTCTTTTCCCTCCGTTCCTGCGGCCACGCCCTCGGCTGGGCTGCCACCTCTCCTGTGCTTTGCGGTCCCACCCCGGAGGCAGCCTCCGGTCCCAGCCCTGCCCGCCGCTGCCCCTGCGTCCCTCGCCAGGTCGCCGCCTCCACTCTCGCCTCCCGCGGGCCCGCCCCGGCTCCTGACTGCGCGCCTGCTCTCTCTCCGCTCCTGGAAACCTTCCCCCCACCTCGGCCGCTCGCCCTCTCCCCGGCTGAGGGTCACTCCTTTCCCTGTCTGCCCTCCCCGGAGCACTTTCCAGCCCGCGGCGGCCGCTGCGTCCCTCTCCTGTGCCCTTTCCGCAGCCTCTGTCTCCCCCTGGTGGCCCCTATCAGGCTGAACTCGCTTGCTGGTCTATACTGCCTGCCCCGGGCTACAAAGCCGAACCCTGTCTTCTCACCACCGCACTCCCAGCCCCTAACGCGGGCAAGAAATATTTCTTTAGTCTGGGTTGCTCGACCTTAAGCCAGTGACACTGGGGGCCCGATGATTCTCCAGGGGACGGGGGCAGCGAGGAGTGCTGTCCTGTGCACTGCAGGACGTTTAATGGCATCCCTGGCTTCTACCAACCAGAGGCCAGCAGCCCCCTGTGGTCAGGACAACCTGAAATGTCCCCAGGCATCGCAACTGTCCCCTGAGGGCCAAATCCACGCCAGGCTGAGATTCCCTTTAAGACATCAGGGAGAGAATGAAGGAATCCTGTTGAGAGGGACTCCACTGGTGGCACTGATGAAACACGGCGTGGGGGGGGGCATTTCCTTTGCTCCATCTGATGAGTCAGAGAACGCAAAATGAGAACTAAGAGGGCAGGGAAAAAACTCAACCATTCTCTTTATCTTGTCCACATCCTCACACCTCGTTAAAACCAAACCGAGCCCACGCTGGGAACTCTGGCAACTTGTTTTCCTTATCTACCCGGCGGCCTTTTCCCTCCCTTGATTAGGGCTCCCGTAAGCTGTCTATACCAGCGCTGCATGCCACCGAAACCATTTCCCCAAGGCCCCAGATACCCCCATCCTCCCCCTTCTCGGCTTGCTAACACAGGCTCTCCCCTCCCCCTTATTTGGAGCCCCACGCACAGGCTGATCCCCCCATGATAGCAGGTACCCCTTACTGAGTGCTCCCCACGGGCCAGGAGGCGTCCCATAGCACACCCCGCCTCGTGCCGTTCTGCCTCAGCTCCGGGAAGGCAGCTTACTGTCCCCGAGGCAGCCGAGGCTCAGTGAGCCTTCGCAATGTGCCCCAGTCCCATCACTCCTAAGTGGCACTGGTAGAATTCTAACCCAGCCCTTTCCGACTCCAGGCCTGGCCCCTTTCAAGATTCCACGACGTGCTGTTCTGAGAGAGCTTCTCACACTGGGGCATGTGGGCGCAGAACAGCCTGGAGGTGTAGGAAGCTTCTGGTATGCTGGCTGGAGGACTGCTTCCGGCGCCCTGTCCGTGCTGCCCCGTTCACGCCTCCTCAGCCCCATGCAGTTGCATTCCTGGCCACCAGAAACTTGTAACAAAAGCCCCTTCTCAACTGTGGCCAGAAGGACCTTTCCAGAATGCTAATGCCGCCATCAGGCTCCCGCCCCCGCCCCAGATCCGGGAAGGGGCCTTCTCCGTTTCCTCGCTGGCTCCCCCTGCCGGCCACCTGCTGCCTGCCTTCCACTTCAACCACGTTGTGCCCTGAGTCCCAGAGCCTTTGGCCCTCGGTTGTTACTTAAGTGCTACCCTGGGTCAGTGTCCTCTGGTCTCAAATCTTGACCTTATTTGCCTTCCCAGGGCCTAGAACAGCCTCTGGAACGCCAAATGCTAACAGTTGGAATGTGTGAACGAGTGGTTGGAATGCTTTGATGGGGATTTTTTTTTTAAGATTTATTTATGTATTTGAGGGCAGAGGGGCAGAGGCAGAGAGAGAGTCCTGAAGCAGACTCCCCAGTGAGCGCAGAGCCCGCCATGGGGCTCGATCCCAGGACCCGAGACCACAACCCAAGCTGAAAGCAAGAGCAGGCTGCTTAGCCGACTGAGTGGCGGGGATTTTTAAGTGGTGAACACGGTCATTTTGAGTGATTGGGTCTTATTTGACAGCACTTCTTTTAATCTGCTTAATGGCTTTCAAAGAGACACAGTTTAAGATTCCATTCTCATTATCGTACATCCATCTCCCCCTCCTTAAAAACAACTGGTATAATAGAAGGGCAATTGCTTGGAAAATTGGACCAAGACATTATGATTCAGGCTTACAGTCTCTGCCACCTTTGAAATATGAGGAACAGAGTTTGAATCCTACCACCGGGCTTGTCATTTTTATGTCTTCCATGTGCTAGGGCTTAATAGGGAGGAAAAGGTCCAGAAGAATGGAAACAGCCTGCCGTTGAGGCCTGTGATGTGCATTCTACAATCTTTGCACATAAGGAGAATTGTTGGCCGGCCGAATCTATGTCATAATACCCGTGACGTGCATACATAGTATCAGTCTCTGTAAAATTTGTTACTAATGCTTGGGGGGCACCTGGGTGGTTCAGTCTGTTGGGCATCTGCCTTCGGCTCAGGTCATGACCCTGGAGTCTTGGGATCGAGCCCTGCATCGGGCTCCTTGCTCAGAGGGAAGCCGGCTTCTCCCTCGCCCTCTGCCCCTCCCCCCTCTCTCTCAAATAAATAAAAAAATCTTAAAAAAATACTTTAGTGTGTCTCTGAATATAAATGTCAACCCTATTGAAAACCCTTTGAGCCACAATTAAGCTGCCTGTGTCAGCCTGGCTTACGCGCAGCAGCCTGAGAAGATTGCCATAAAGGAAGCTCTGGGCCCTACTCCAGCTTGCCAAACAAGGTCTTGGAGAAGAAGAAAGCAGGAAGGCCGGAGAAGAGCCCAAATGCTTGAGGCCTACACACCGACTTGACAGCAAAGCTGCTTGACAAGAAAAACTGCCAAGGTCTTTGGTTCCTGATCCGAGCTTCTCCCATCTCTGAATCTGGATTTGTTCTGGGTTAATATCAGGGCAGAAAGAAAACTGGGAGCTCCTGTCTACAGGGCTCTGTCTATGGAGCAGCATTCCTGACCAGAAACATCCTCATCCTGACCTAGGTACATGAAGAATCTGGGGGCCTTATATGAAAAACCCACAGTTAACACCATCCTCAATGGGGAAAAACCGAGAGCTTTTTCCCTAAGGTCAGGAGCAAGACGAGGGTGCGCACTCTCCCCACTCTTCTTCATTCAACACAGCACTAGAAGTCAGAGCCACAGCAATCGGACAGCAAAAAGAAAGAAGAGGCATCCGCATTGGCAAGAAAGAAGTCAAACTCTCACTACTTGCAGATGACATGATACTGTATATAGGAAACCTGAAAGACCCTCCCCCAAAACTACTGGAACTCATAAATGAATTTAGTAAGGTCACAGGATATGAAATCAATGTACAGAAATCTGTTGCATTTCTATTCATGAATAATGAAGCAGCAGAAAGAGAAATTAAGAAAATAATCCCATTTACAACTGCACCAAAAATAATAAAATATCTAGGAATAAACTTAACCAAGGAGGTGAAAGACCTGTACTCCAAAAACTGTAAAACACTGGTGAACGAAACTGAAGACGACACAAACAAATGGAAAGATATTCCATGTTCATGGATTGGAAGAACAAGTACTGTTAAAATGTCCATACCACCGAAAGCAATCTGCACATTTAAATGCAATCCCTATCAAAATATCAACAGCATTTTCCATTGAACTAGTACAAACAATCCTAAAATTTGTATGGAACCACACAAGAACCTGAATAGCCACAGCTATCTTGAAAAAGAAAAACAAAAGGAGGTAGCACAATTCCAGATATCAAGATATACCACAAAGCTGTAGTCATCAAAACAGTATGGTACTGGCCCCAAAACAGACACATAGGTCGATGGAACAGAAGACCCAGAAATAAACCCACGATTATATGGTCAATTAATCTTCAACAAAGGAGGCAAGAATATGCAATGGGAAAGAGAGCATCTTCAACAAATGGTGCTTGGAAAACTGAACAGCCATGTGCAAAAGAATGGAGTGGGACCGCTTTCTCACAAAACACACAAAAATAAACTCAGAATGGATTAAAGACCTAAATGTGAGACCTAAAACTATAAAAATTCTAGAAGAGAGCAGAGGCAGTAATTTCTCTGACATCGTGGCTCCTGAGGCAAGGGAAACAAAAGCAAAAATAAACTATTGGGACTTCATCACAGTAAAAAGCTTCTGCACAGTAAAGGAAATAATCAACAAAACTAAAAGGCTGAATGGGAGAAGACATTTGCAAACGACATATCCAATAAAAGGTTAGTATCCAAAATATATAAAGACCTGATACAACTCAACACCCAAGAACCAAATAACCCAATTAAGAAATGGACAGAAGACATGAACAGACATTCTCCAAAGAAGGCAACCAGATGGCCAACAGACACATGGAAAGATGCTCCATGTCACTCATCATCAGGGAAATGCAAATCAAAACCACAATGAGATATCACTTCACACCTGTCAGAATGGTTAAAATGAACAACACAGGAAACAACAGACGTTGGCCAGGATGCAGAGAAAGGAGAACCTTCTTGCACTCTTGGTGGGAATGCAAACTGGTGCAGCCACAGTGGAAAACAGTATGGAGGGTCCTCAAAAAGTTAAAAATAGAGCTGCTCTATGATGCAGCAATCGGCTACGAAAGGAAGGTATTTACCTGAAGAAAACAAAAACACTAATTTTAAAGGGATACATGCACCCCTAAGTTTATAGCAACGTTATTTACAACAGCTAAATTATGGAGGCAGACCAAGTGTCCACTGATAGATGAATGGATAAAGAAGAGGTGGAATATGCATATGTGTGTATATACATATATATATATATGCATATATATATATATATATAGTGGAATATTATTCAGCCATAACAAAGAATGCGATCTTGCCATTTCCAACAGCACGGATGGATTTACACAGTGTAATGCTAAGTGAAACAAGTCAGAGAGAGACAAATACCATATGATTTGACTCATATGTGGAGTTATTTTTTTTAATTTTTTTTTAAGATTTTATTTATTTATTTGACAGAGAGAGAGACAGCCAGTGAGAGAGGGAACACAAGCAGGGGGAATGGGAGAGGAAGAAGCAGGCTCAAAGCGGAGGAGCCTGATGTGGGGCTCGATCCCATAACGCCGGGATCACACCCTGAGCCGAAAGCAGACGCCCAACCACTGTGCCATCCAGGCGCCCCCATATGTGGAGTTTAAGAAACAAAACAAACAAAGAAAGAAAAAAGAGACAAACCAAAAAGCAGACTCTTTTTTTTTTTTTTAAGATTTTATTTATTTGACAGAGAGAGCCAGCCAGCAAGAGAGGGAACACCAGCAGGGGGAGTGGGAGAGGGAGAAGCAGGCTCCCAGCAGAGGAGCCTGAAGCCGGGCTCGATCCCAGGACTCTGGGATCACGCCCTGAGCCGAAGGCAGACACTTAACGACTGAGCCACCCAGGTGCCCCCCCCAAGCAGACTCTTGACTCTAGACAACAAACCGATTGTCACCATAGGGGAGGTGGGTGGGGGGATGGGGGAAACAGGTGACGGCAATAAAGGAGGGCACCTGTCGTGATGAGCGGCGGGTGATGGATGGAAGCGTTGCATCACCATATCGTACACCTGAGACTAATACAACACCGTATGTTAACTACACTGGAATTTTAAAATAAAAAACTTAATAAAAAAATCAAAACAAAAACGATTTTAAAAATTTTTTAAAAGGAGTCCCTTGGAGCGAGAGACATGGGCACCTTGCCGGAAATGTCCGGTCGTTTCCCCATCTGCTCCAAGCAGGGCATGTCCTGGGTGGGAGGCAGCACTGAGCCAACAGAGATGCAGGCTCATGAGCTCGAGGACTTTGTTGTCACGAATAATGTTGCCATTCCGGCTAGACTTGTGTTGACACAGTTTTCTCCTCTAGGAAGCTCATTAATTCTCTTTAACAGACAAACATGGGTGTGTTCGAAGCCCTGGCACCAGCTCTCAAGAGCCAGGCCTTCTTGAGACTCTCCCCGTAAGAGCGAGAAGGCTGCTGTGAGATGCAGGGCTCCATAACACCACCGAATGAACTCGTCTACGTAGGGGATTTAAATCTGGGAATTCACCCTAATGTAATCGGCTCCGACCAGCAGGGACTATGCTTATCCTGGATCCCTGTTCGGCCTTCACCGGAATTAGTCTCTCTGTCCTTGGCATTGGAGTGAGGGGTCAGGGCCTCCTGACAAACCACAGATACAATCCTACCTTGTGCGCCCTTGGGCTGGGGGTGAGCATCCCCTAGATGGTGTGTGGAAGCCAAGAGCGGACTGGGCGTGGGATAATTACACCCTCTTTGTGGTGAGATGTTCCTCTTCCTGGCAGGTCAAGGTGTCTCCTTTCTTTTCTTCCTTTAGTTTCCTTTAGTTTCTCACAGAAAAGTGTGTGTGTGTGTGTGTGTGTGTGTGTGTGTGCGCGCGTGCGCACGCACACACACTATTCCTTTAAGGGCTCATTCTAGAAGTGGGAGAAACAGAAATCTCCTTGATTCTGGTTAATATTGAGTAATGGATGAGCTCACTGCGTTTCTATGTTTTCTTAGATTTCTCATAGCCCCATATCTCAAACTGGGCCGGAGACAGGAGGATTTTTGGGGTGGTTTTGTCTTCCATTTGAAAACCATCCATGACAGCAGAAAGGAGCGGGGAGCATGCCAAGAGAAAATGGTGTGTTTCCAAGCCCCAAAGGAGGAGAATTTGGAAACTCCAGGGGTTGTGTCTGGCTGGTGGAGATGAGATGCGTGGAGAGGGGAGTACAGAGCATTTCGGGCAGAGGGGGCACCGGGACAGGCTTTGTGAAGAAGCCCCAGCGGCAGGCTCGGGGACCCAACCGTTATTTTGGACTCAGCAGAGAGACAGTGGAACATTTTCCTTTATCAGTGGTCATGATGACCCCGATTGGGAGCTGGAGTGATGGATGATAGTCTCTCTCTCCCTCTTTCTCTCTCTCTTTTTTAAGATTTTTTATTTATTTATTTTTGAGAGAGCACAAGCAGGGGGAGCTGCAGACAGAGGGAGAAGCAGGCTCCTCGCTGAGGAAGGAGCCCGATGGGGGACTTGATCCCAGGACCCTGGGATCATGACCTGAGCTGAAGGCAGCTGCCTAACCGACTGAGCCACCCAGGTGCCCCTCCCCTTTTTTAATAGACCCTATTTTTTAGAGCAGTTTTAGGGTCAGAGCAAAATGGAGGGGAAGGTATGGAAATTTCCCTTCAACTCCCTGCCCTCACGCACCAGAGCCTCCCTTGCTATCAGTATCTGGTGCCAGAACAGGACGTTTGTGACAGTTGATGAGCCTACGTCGACATGTCGTTGTCACTTTACTTTGGGTTCACTCTTGGTGGCGGCCAAGTGCATAATGACAGGTACTCACCATTACAATATCAGACAGAGTAGTTCCACTGCCCTAAAAATGCTCTGTGATCTGCGTTTTCAGCCCTCCCCCCACCTCCTGGCCACCACTGATCTCTTTACTGTCTCCGTAGTGTTGCCTTTTCCAGAACGTCGGGTGGTTGGAATCAGAGCACGTAGTCTTTTCAGACTGCCTTCTTTCACTTAGTAATATGCATTTGAGGCTCTTCCATACCTTTTCATGGCCTGACAGCTCCTTTCTTTTTAGCGCTGAATAATATCCCACGTCTGCATGGACCGCAGTTGACTCCTCCCCTCCTGATCCGAAGGTCCTCTTGGTTGCTGCCAAGTTTGGGTCCTGACGATAAAGCTGCTGTAGATTTTCGTGTGGACGTAAGTTTCCAGCTGGGCAGAGACCAAGGAGTGCGACTGCTGGTCCGTAGGAGTCTTTTTTATTCAGGAAGATCCCAATCGCCTGTCTGAACGGAAGGCGCGGGTAATGAGAGGCTTCCTGTGAAGCTGGGGTTCGGAACGATGGAACCAGATACCAAGCCTTGGAAGAGATAATACTGCCGAGAATTTAAACTAGTTAAAAATGATGAAATATTCCTTTAAAAAAACTTGACCAGTGGTTGTAATGCTTCATAACTCCAGTCCAAACTGTCTACTTTTTGAAAATAAAATTGCTGAAATGAACGCCTTTTACACCTGGGAAGAATTCTGCCAAGTGCGCCCACCTGTCCCGGCCTGCGCATCCCCCGCGCGGCCGGGATTGGCCGCGGCTTCTCTGTCGGGCCTGTTTTAAGGGCAGGTACTCAGCTGCATTAATTAAGGGTGAGCGCCCGCCGCCCAGTTACCGAGGCACCTGACGTAATAAGCAGCTGCATTCCGATTGGCTAGCGAAGGAGTGACGTCACCTCTGCAGTCAGGTGGCACGAAGCGCGGCAAATTCTTCAAGACCGCCATCTAGGGAGGCGGCCCCGTTCTGACCCGGAGACCCGGGTTCCCCGGCGTGCTTGGGCCTGGCCAGCACGAGGAGGAGTGCGGTGCTCTGCCTTGTCAAGAACTCGGGGCTCCTGGCCTCCGTGGCTGGCCAGGTCCGTCCCCTGGTGGCGCTCGGCATTCCTCAGTGGCTGACTCTCTCCTCGGGCTTGCTTGAGAGTGACAAGTACGTGCTGGGCCCGTGGGAAACGTGTGCGACTCAAGACACGGGTGGCAGTGTGTGCCAGCCTCCAGCAGCCTGCGAAGCCCGGCCACCGACGTGCTGGTGGCCCGCGTCCTCCTGTGGGCTGCCTGTGTCGCTGCTTCCCTCGGGCGTGTGGCCGTCCTTCTGGGACTGACCTGTCTGAGGACGGGGGCTACCAGGGAGGGTCTTCGGAGAGAAGCACGAACGTGGCGGGGCAGCTCTGTTCTTCCTCGCCGGACTCGCCGCGCTAGTGCCGGTGTCCTACATCGCCCATGCCACCCTGCAGAGCTTGTGGGGCCCCGACTTCCCGACCGACGTGCCCCGGGGGGACTATGGCCATGCCATGATCAGCGGTTGGCTCGGCGGATTTTTCCTTTTGACCGGAGGTCTTCTTCTGATCGTCTCACAGCTTTCTGCCAACAGATTGGCTGAACAACCAGCCTCTTTTCCTTCCAAACTGGACTTTTCAAGAAAACTGCCTTTTGTGAAAGTAGACATTGTCTAAAAATGGACCATTGACCTCAAGCTTTCTTAAGAATGTTTCCAATGGGGACGCCTGGGTGGCTCAGCAGGTGAAGCGTCTGCCTTCAGCTCAGGTCATGATCCTGGGGTCCTGGGATCCAGGTTCTCCCTCTGCCCTGTGCTCTCTCTCCCCTCCCCCCTGCTCGTGCACGCGCTCTCAAATGAATAATAAAATAAATAAAATCTTGATCAATAAAAATTTTTAAAAAAGAGGATATTTCCAACGTAGGACTTATTTTCCTCGTCTTTCAGAAGTTGTACTACTTTTTAAAAAAAGTGTAGTTGACACTTTTTAAAATTGAAGTATCGGAAATATACGTCTTTCTCCCCTTCTCTCCCCCTTTTTGTTTTCCCACAATGGATTGACTTAGTTTTAACTTGTTGTTGCTCATTATTAAATATCAGCTGAAAAGATTTCCTTGAGTGGGTAAATTTATACCCCATTTTCCCACTTCAGAATCACACATCACACCCTAGGAGAAGTAGGTGCCTGAAAACGTCCACATGCTCTCAATAAGGTGGGAGGCGAAAAGGTGGGCCTGAAAACGGCAGGCACCGTCAGAACACTGGGAAAAGGAAGGGCACAACATACAACAACACTCATGTCTGATTTGTAGCAGTAGACACAAATTATAGCAAAGTCATCACTGAAGAGTCCATTTTATTTATTTCTTTTTTAAAGACTTTATTTATTTATTTTTGTGAGAGAGCGAGCGAGCATGAGTGGGGAGAGAGGCAGAGGGAGAAGCAGACTCCCCGCTGAGCATAGAGCCCGATGTGGGACTTGATCCCAGGATCCTGGGATCATGACCAGAGCCGAGAGCAGACACTTAACCGACTGAGTCACCCAGGGGCCCTGAAGAGTTCATTTTAAAATATACCAATAATTCCGGGGCACCTGGCTGGCTCCATCAATGTCAGGGTTGTAAGCTCGAGCCCCATGCTGGGTGTAGAGATAACTTAAAAGTGAAATCTTAAAAAAAAAATTCTAATAATGCAGCCAGCTGTTCAAAATGAGCGAACTTTTGGTGGAAGAGGGAAGGCTCTCTTGGCAATGTTTCCCCGCAGGGGTTCTGGACCGACAGTGTCAGCTTTCCGTGGGACTTGTTAGGAATGCAAATTCTGAAGTCCCAGCCCAACCCACTGAACCAGAAATGCAGGGGTGGGGATCTAGGAACCTGTTTTACAGGCCTTCTGGCAAATTTTCTGAGGCACACTCAAGTCGGAGCCCAGCTTTGCAGCGACCTCAGGCCTGGCTGGACCAGGAAGACATCTGGTGTCTGAGGTTGCTTCCCACAGGGCTAGCAGCCGAGGGGTCATCAGATGTTCAGTGAGAGGTGCTGGAAACCATCTCTGCTACATCAGTCCAGTTTAGTCAGGAAAATTCTGGAAATTTCTAGCCGGAAGAATTTAATACACAGAATTAGGTATTGGAAGAATGGGCTGCCCGGGCGAGTGAAGTGAAGGTCAAGAAAAATTACTCCCAGGGGTGCCTGGGTGGCTCAGTCGTTAAGCGTCTGCCTTCGGCTCAGGGCATGATCCCAGCGTTCTGGGATCGAGCCCCATATCGGGCTCCTCCGCTGGGAGCCTGCTTCTTCCTCTCCCACTCCCCCTGCTTGTGTTCTGTCTCTCGCTGGCTGTCTCTATCTCTGTCAAATAAATAAATAAAATCTTAAAAAAAAATTACTCCCAGCTTTCAGGAAATCAGGGGGCCGACATTTCAGGAAAGGGCATTCACAGGAGGGGGTTCACAGGAGGGTAACTGGAAGGTGGGGGGAGAGTGGACAAGTGGACAGGGTTGGCCATGGGTTAACAACAGATAACCCTGCGGGCTGACTGTGATTGGTTCTTTGCCAGATTTCTGCCCCATTTCTCCGAACACTATCACAGCTCACAGGCGTGGCTGCCGGCAGCCGTGGTAATTCCTTCCTACATGGAACACCCAGGTAGTGTCCCCCCCGTGTGCCACATTTCCACCACACAGCTGGCCACAGCCGAACCTCCTGGATGCGCTCTCACCCCGCTCGACCAATCAAATTCTCTCCTGAGAGATGCGAGCTGGGGAGGCAAGTCGTACGTACAACAGAGCTTGGCAAATGTCCGTGAAGTTCTACACTTCTGCTCAGGTGCGCAGGATCATGGATCAGCACTGAATATATATATATATATATATATATTTTTTTTTTTTTTTTCCTGAGACTGATTCAAGATTCTGCCAATTCACCCCAGGACTCTTCCAATAAATTGTTTTGCTTGTTTGTTTTTTTGTTTAGGTCCGGGGTCCGCAGCTCGGCGTCGTGGACATTTGGGGCTGGATAATTCCTTGTGCTGGGGGTTGTCATGTACCTTGTAGGCTGCTTAGCACTATCCCTGGCCTCTCCTCGCTGGATGCCAGTGGCACTCTACCTCCTAAGTTGTGACAACCAAAAATGTCTCCAGATATTGTCAGATGTCCCCAAAGGGGACAGAATCATCCCAGTTGAGAATCACTGACTTAGACAAACACAAGTTAGTTTCTCTCATTTGCAACGAAAGAGTCTTCACATCCCTCATATGTCCCAACATCTCTGGAAGACACGATTCTCTTACTCAGGGGAATTCAACATTGGATGAGCAGCGACCGTAAAATGCCAGCCATATTTAGATGGCTTCTGGTCTGAGGGTAACAGTCATACCCATTCCTGTCAAGATCCAAAGGGTCATGATTCTCAAGGTAGGACGAGGGTTGCTGCCCTGAAAGGGGAAACCAGTCCCAATATGGGACAACTTGCAGTGGCAGCTTCTGTCCACAGCCAGTAGGGTCTAGAATCACTCTTGCAGCCATGGACGTCCATTTCATGGCCTTCAACACACTTCCCTACAGGGTTGACTGGACTTCATGCCAGGCTTCTTCCCTGAAGCTCCCTTTCCGGCCCAGCTGCAGGCCTGGTTTGTAGGGTGAAGTGTTACTTCGTAGAACTATGTTGGCCCGACTGAAGCTCCCCGTTGCGACCTCGTCGGTACTTCCTAGCCCTTGCTCTAACCAGGACTGCACTTTCCTTCTTCTCCCAGAGGTTCGATCACTCAAGTTCCAGAATGCCTTGCAGCCCATTCTGTTTGCAAAGCCAAACTGAGTCGCACTTAACATGAGGGAAAGTGGAAATCAGATTAGTTAGATTGTTCCTAGAAAATTCACGCTGGCCACCCAAGATCACCATCATCCTTGGAGTTCAGAAATTTTCTATCTACTAGCGTATCCTCGTACTTTGGTGGATTATGGAATTCAAGTTTCTAAGTTCCCAGATGTCAGGGATTGCTTCTTTATCTTTCAGAATATCAAGCTAATACTTCTTTGCCTTTGGTTGGCACTTAGACATTTTCTTAATAATTACAAAAAGAGGTATTTTGACCCATGCCTCGGGTTGTAACCCAGTTGAACCTATGGAATAAGTCCTGCGAATTAGCAAGTTACTTATGAGTCAGCCAAGATGGGAATAAAAAGATGCTTAAGCAGTATCGTTCATAACAGAGAACAAGTAAAAACAATTGTTCTGAACAAAAGATTCACAACGGCTGTGCTTCAGTTTTGGAGAGGAAAGATAGCTTTTTTATTATTATTATTATTATAGAAAATTAATAGAAATAGAAGAGGAAAGGACTCTACACACAGATGAACGTAATAGTAGGCAATAAATGAGAATAAGGAGAAGTCACATCAGATCTGGTACTTACAACATCCAACCTCCCCATCTGGGGAAGCCCGTGGAGACAGCCGGGCTGGAGTCCAGACAGAGAGGCCTGGGTGCAGCGTCCTCCCCTCAGGTGAGACTTGCCACTGACCATCCCCATAAAGGCCATATTTATAGGACAAATAACAGGGTTTGAAATTAAACATTTGTTCGCCTACATGCAGTCTGGACCGAGCTGCATCTCTATGTTATCATGTTTCTATATTTTTGAGGAGCCTGGGCTATGTGCGTCTGCCTCCCCTCCCGGATTCCATTCCGGGGGGGCCAGCCCCACCTGGAGCCTGAAGGGATTTGGGACAAGGTTTGTAGCTCTTGGCATCCAGAACGGAAGGGCCAGTTCTGACCTGGAAGCCAGATCATATATTTAAATAACCAGGTTCCCAAGGTCATTGGCACAGCACGTGTCTCACAAACAACACTCCTTAGCCTGCCTGCGTGCGTGCGGGTCCAGGTGGTTGGTTATGCGGGACACATCCCAGAAACATCTATCTGTACAGAACACCTACCAGCAGGGGACTGGGATATAAATTACGGTAACGATCAAAGTAGCAGCAGGCACAGCAACAACGAGAATGTGTCGAGTGTTTATACATGCCCAGAAATGAAGAATCTACGCGAATTATTTATTTTAGTCTCACAACAATCGTACACGAGGACAGAACAATGACTATTCGGTTCTGCAGATGGAGAAACTGAGGGGCTGCGTTACCTAACCAGCCAAGGTCAGGCTGTTAGTGGCTGTCGAAGATGCCAAGCTTCGCACGGTTGGCTCTGCTACCCTTTCCACTTCCTGTGCCTGCCCGCGGGAATCAGATCAGCCCCTGGCCTGGGGTGGGGTGGTGGGCGGGTGTCTGAAGATTTGGCGAGTCCCAGAAACACCTGTACAGTTTATATAATGATGGGTCTGATGGACACACTTCATTTGTAAAACTGCAATGTGATTTCCATCTTCTGTCACAAACTCTAAAAATGAACCCTGAATGGTTTTTGGGACTTCTGATGGAGAAGTGTATTTCCAGAAGCTGGCTCTGAATTTGGCATGGGATGACCATCCCAGGAAGAAGCCCACATTGCACAGCTCGGGAGGAGCCCGGGAATATCGGCTCATCAAGCTTCGTGAAAAACTGCAGCGGACACTGCTGTGTGTTCTCCATAACCTACTTTTCCTTCCTCCTGGGCACGTGGCAGGCCTAAATTTCCCAGTCACATGGCGGGTACTAGTCACTATTCAATGAGCAGAAACAGCGCACACCGCTGCCAGGCCAACCTCTGGAGGGCCCCATGAGTGATGCTCCGTACTCCTGACACTAGATGCAGACAGGCCCGGAGAACTTGCCATCTCCCTATCGACATATAGCTACCAGAAGGAAGGATCCGGGACCCCTGAGTCACAAATTGGAGGACCCAACACGAGTAAGAAGTAGACCTATATTGTGTTAAGTCACTGTTGTTTTATCTTTTGCCACAGCAGCTAATGCTCCCCAGATGAACACAAAACTCTTGTGGGGTTTTGGTTGGAAATCTATTACATGGATGAGAATTGCCAATTTACAACACTGAGTTATCTCATTCATGAACATAGTCTACTGAATAACTCGTCTTTCATGACTTTATTTTTTTTAAAGATCTTATTTATTTATTTGACAGAAAGAGACAGCCAGTGAGAGAGGGAACACAAGCAGGGGGAGTGGGAGAGGAAGAAGCAGGCTCCCAGCGGAGGAGCCTGATGTGGGGCTCCATCCCATAACGCCGGGATCACGCCCTGAGCCGAAGGCAGACGTTTATGACTGAGCCACCCAGGCGCCCCTTTCATGACTTTAAATACGATTCTTTTTTTCCCCATGAAAGTCTGGCACATCTTCTTCTAGATTTAGTCCTTGGACCACAACTGGCTTTCTTACTGTTGGAAATAGCATGTTTTTTTTTAAATCGCACTCTTCAAAAAGTTGTTACTGACATTTAGGAATGCCATTGGATTTTATTTTTAAAAATCTTTGTTGAGATATAATTTGTATACCTGAAAGTTAGCTCATTTAAGGCATATGACTTGCAGAGTTTTAGTAAATTTATATAATTGTAGGACCATAATCACAATTCAGGTTTAGAACATGACTGTCAGCCCAAAATGTTCCCTAGTGCCCACTTGTGGCCATACCCCACTCCCACACCTAGCACCAGGGAACCACTGCTGTGTGTCTCTCTCGAGTGCTCCTTTTCGAGAAAGTTCCTATAAATGGAATTATGACTATATAGACTTTTCTTGGATTTTCTACATAATCATGTTGCCTTGGAAAAATTACAGTTTTGTTTCCTCCTTTCCAGTCTTTCTACTTTTAATTTCTTTTCATCCTCTCTTTGCTTAGTGGTTACCCTTAAAATTTTAATATATATACTCACTTAAAATCTCAAGTTGATTGGAGCACCTGGCTGGCTCAGTCGGTGGAGCATGTGACTCTTGATCTCTGGGGTCGTGAGTTCAAGTCCCATATTGGGTGTAGAGATTACTAAAATAAATAAGAAATTTAAAAAACCTAAAGTTAATTAATGACTCAGAACAAACAAGGACATTAAAAAGCTTTAGCCCTAATTATTCCTCTTCTGCCTTACATGCTATCTGTGAACTCCATGATATCGACATTTAAAAATTATAATCAGTGCTGGTTTAGATATGCTTATCAATTTCTTTATCATTGCTTCTGGATCCAAGTCCTTCATTCTGGGCCCAATTACTTTCTTCCCAAAGTGCGCCTGTTGTAAGTTCTTTATCTGAAAATGTCTTCATTTCATCCTTATTCTCAATAGGTTAGGAGACCTAGAATTATCGGTTGGCCATTACTTTCTTTCAGCAATTTGCAGGCATTATTTTACTGGTTTTGCTCTTTGCTGAGAAGGCTGGTGTTTGTCGGTCTAATTGTAGGTCCTTTATCATTTAATTTCTCTGTTCTCTCTGGTCTCCTTTAAGAATTTCTCCTTGTATCTGAAGTTTCTGCATTTTCACTCTGATAGGTGTGAATCTATTTTTACTTATCCTACTCAAGACTCAATGTACTTTCTCCGTCAGAGGATTCGGATCTTTTGATAATTCTGGAAAAATTTCGACCTCATTTCAAATATCGCCTTTTTCACAGTCCATTTGTATTGCACTGAAATGCCCGGAGACATCCATACATTGGGCCTCTCACTCTGTGTTCCGTGCTCTTAAGTGCTCTTTCATATTTTCAATGTCTTTGTCTTCCAGGCTGTGTTCCGGGCAATTTCTTCAGATTTACCCCCCAAGTCTCCCAATTCTCTCATCAGCTATACCTATCCAGCTACCTAACCCTACCATAGAGTTTTATACTTCAAAGACTACATTTTTGGGGGCGCCTGGGTGGCTCAGTCGGTTGAGTGTCCGACTCTTGATCTTGGTTCAGGTCTTGATCTCACAGTTGTGAGTTTGAGCCCCGTGCTGGGCTCCTCCATGCTGGGCATGGAGCCTGTTTAAAAAAATGAAAATTACATTTTTTATTGATATTGTCAGATGTTCCCTGGGGGAGGCAGCAAAATCACCCCCAGTAGACCCTTGAGTTAAAGGTAACCAAAGACTTAGGCAAATGGATGCTATGATATATTGAGCTGATGAAGTTTTATTCCATACTTTTCCTCAAAATCCTCTCAACGTGCCATAGCGTTCATTAGCCAGGTTTGTTGGCTAGCCATAACCCAGAGGTTTTCAATGGGGAGCAATTGTGCCCCCCAGAGGACATTGGGAAATGTCTGGAGACAATTTGTTGGTCTCTGACAGGGTGCGGAGAGGGAGTGCCCTTGGCATCTAGTGGGTGGAGGCGACAGACTCGGACACACACCCTACAATGTACAGCACAGCCCCCACCCCCAACGGACCCAGGCCAAGATGTCAGTAGTGCTGAGGTTGAGAAACCCTGTTCTAACCTAAGCAAATACAACGTCTTAAAGATCTCTAAGCGCCTGGGTCGCTCAGTCGGTGAAGCATCTGACTCTTGATCTCAGCTCAGGTCTTGAGCTCAGGGTCATGAGTTCAAGCCCTGCAAAAAATTACTGGGCTGCTTGGCTGGCTCAGTCAGAGAAGTGTGCGACCCTTAATCTCAGGGCTGTGAGTTTGAGCCCCACGCTGGGTATAGAGACTACTTAAACAAAATTAAAGAGAGAGAGAGAGCTCTCTAAGCTCTACACGTGATTCTGTTCCTGTGTGCATCTGTGAGCTACTTCATAACCTCTGTTGCGGCTTTGAGTTGGTTGTGTGCGTTGGTGCTCGCACCTGTGTGCTCGCATTACACAAGTATTCTTTCCTACCTTTGAGCTTTGACGGTGTATGCATGCAATATATTTGTCTACAGATTTCAGGAAGTGAAAAGCCTCAAAGAAAGGCAGACGTTTGCAGAATCGAGTAGAATAGGAGAATAAAAACGTCAGACACACCCCGAAAAACCAAATATGTTTTATTTTATATGAGTAGATGATTACAACAGTATGATATGTAAGCAGGACATTTCTTCAAGAAATCTATTGGCAGTCATTCCAAAAAGTAGGCCCTTTGTTCAGACCTTTTGTTTTGGACGTTTGCCCACAGCCATGGGTTTCACTGGACTCCACTGTTTCGCAGAACATGGCAACACTTATTCGCGACAGGGTGGCAGTTGTGAGTCCTAGCGGGAACACGTAGGACAAGCGTTTCCTTATTAGCATTTATTTTCCAGTGGGAAAGCTAGGTGGGAAGTCAAGGGTGGTTTGGCCATAAAAACCCGCAGTGAAATTCCAGCTCACAGTAATCATAGTACAACTACGGCTGAAGACAAGAAAGAAGGCAGACATGTCGCGGCACAATCGAAGGAAATCTGGGCACGGGGCATGGATCCGGCAGACCAAAAGTGCCGTCGAGCCAAAAACCAGGACCACTGACTTCATACAATTTGCCAACAATATCAGATCCTGCCCATACCAGATTTTCTCCGATATGACCCAGCTCCCACTGGGAGTTCCCACTCGAACTGAAAAGAGGCCCATCGGTGTGAGAAAATAGTGCTTCAATTCGGGATGACTGCAGACAAGGTAGAGGCATCGTGAAGTCAGGCCGGGAACACCCAAGAGAAAAAATAAACCGAGCGAGCCACAATTTAGAAAGTGCTAAATATTTATGGCTTGTCCTTGTTTAAAAGTTATATTTAAGTGTCCTGTATATGTGCTGGCCTTCCAATTAGCATTCTAAATATTTTATGTAAGGATAAAATGACCATGGTGACAGCATTAATTTGCAAGGCATTTTTGGAACACGACGTGACGTATCTCTCAAATGTGGAACTCTTCATACCTCTTGTCCTGCAACTCCAATTCCGGGAGTTACATACAGAGGTACTGCTAAGAGCTTGCAAAAATATACATAGAGAGATGTTAGTTTCAGCACCATTTATCAGAGAGAGAAATTGGAAATAAATAGTAATANAGAATAATAAATGTCTAGTAACAGAGGATTGGTTGACTACATTAGGGTACATCCAGGATCATGATGAAATATTACATGGCCGTAACCAAGAATGAGTCAATTCACGCGAACTGTCTGAAGAAACTTCTGTAGTACATCGGATTAAAAAAAAAGCAAAATGAATAATAATACATATAGTATGACCATTTGTGTCAAAAGAAAACACATACGATTTTCTTTATAGATCTACAAATAGATGTGTACATACACTTTTTAAAAAAGATTTAATGTCTTTATTTGACAGAGAGAGAGAGCACAAGCAGGGGGAGCAGCAGAGGGAGAGGGAGAAGCAGACTCCCCGCCGAGCAGGGAGCCCAACGAGGGGCTCAATCCCAGGACCCTGGGATCACGACCTGAGCCGAAGGCCGACGCTTCACCGACTGAGCCTGGCAGGTGCCCCGTACATCCATTTT
>NC_048238.1:7360674-7370833 GCF_002007445.2 Ailuropoda melanoleuca | reverse complement strand
TTGGAACTTCCCATTTTATTTAAGATTGTTTATTTATTTATGTGAAAGAGAGAGAGAGTGAGAGAGAGAGAGAGAGAGAGAGAGAGAGAGAGAAGCAGGCACCCCGCTGAGCAGGAAGCCCGACGGGGGGCTAGATTCCAGGACCCTGGGATCATGACCTGAGCTGAAGGCAGATGCCTAACGGACTGAGCCNTAACGGACTGAGCCACCCAGGCGCCCCTGGCATTTTGTAATTTAAAGACTCACATGTACAGAAGCTACGGAGTCTCACGCCCAGTACTGAATTCCATGACTAAAAAGTATGTTGTACATAGAGTGAGCAAATAAAAGTTAAAACAGATAAATGGATGTCAGTAAAATTAAAAGTCTTTTACAGACACCTGACTTGAATATCCAATGCAAATGAATTCCTCATTTTTTTAAATATGGCAAAATAAACATAAGACATCGATCATTTGACGCGTGTTTAAGTGGACCACTCTGTGGCATTCCGTATATCCACGTGGCTGTACAACCATCACTGCCAGCAGTCTGCAGAACATTCTCACGTTCCCCAACTGAAGCTCTGACCCTTCAGCACGAACTCCCCACTCTCCTTTCCCACCGGCCCTTTAAATGATTTTGTAAAGGGCAAACATAAAAACTAAAACATATACATCGGCACCGCGTGGTCTGACTTGAGTGGCAAAGATTATCCGCCTCCTGTTACACGTGGGAGGAATTACAGGGATGGCTTTCAAGGAGTACTGCAGTGAGCCCTGCCCTGGGAAAAACCACTTTCTGACGATCACGGACATCGCTATGCTATCAGGTCCACCCAGAGCAGAACCAACGGGGTGTTCGTCCCCACCTGCTGAGTTCTGAAGAGCCAACGTGATGCCAGCACGCCGCTGGGCTAGCCCCGAACGACACAGTGCTCAGGGGCACAAACACGAACGAAGATGGGACCATCTGAACGCTCAAGTCCAATGCGGACTTTTAGCTCACTGTGCTGTAACAAGCGACACTATATAAAGTGGCCCTACGGGAGTCACTGTGCCGTCGCCCACCCCTTGTCCTGGGGCAGTTTACCAACTCTGACTGCAGAGGGAGCGTGCAGAGCCTGGGGGACAGAAGGCACACGGCCAGAGGGAGCACAGACTCCTGACGCTCTCCAGGACCACGTCCAGGGCTACACGGGGAACAGGAGCGCCCACCTCGAGGACTGATGTGAACACGGAAGGAATTCCCTGCACTCGAATTAGCAGCCCAGCAGCCCCCAGTGGGTGCCCTGTACTCGGCAGGTGTCAGCAACCCCGGCAGTGCACAGTAGAAGCTTCCCTGACTGCACACACAGCAGGCAAGTGCAGGTCGCCTGTGCCGACGACTACTGAGGTGGGAAGAGTCCAACCATAGAGGAAAGACGCGCTGAACCAGGAGTGCAGCAGCCATGCTTTGTATGAGCTGACCACACGGCAGCTGTCTCAAGACGAGGCACTGATGGACACCCTCCACCCAGCATTTAGGGGTCCACACGCATACTAAAAATAAGCCCACAGTTCCGAAAGCCATGGCCTTTCATCAGGGCTGCTCAGGATGTTCAGGCGTTTTCTTCCCTCAGTTAGAACCGTCTGTGTCGGGGCGCCTGGGTGGCTCAGTCATTAAGCTTTCGGCTCAGGGCATGATCCCGGCGTTCTGGGATCGAGCCCCACATCGGGCTCCTACGCTGGGAACCTGCTTCTTCCTCTCCCACTCCCCCTGCTTGTGTTCCCTCTCTCGCTGGCTGCCTCTGTCAAATAAATAAATAAAACCTTTAAAAAAAAAAAAAAAGAACCGTCTGTGTCTACACTTCTTTGCTGTTTTGTCTCAGGGTGTGGGAGTCGGAGTGTGCTCACGCCTGCCTTTCTGTGTCTCCGTGGACCCTCCTATCGGGTGAAATGCTTTAAATCCACTTCGAATCCCACAGCTGAGATGGCTTTTTCGCGGATATTCATTACTTGAGGGAAAAGCACAAAATAGATTATAGAGACAGAGAACTTTCCAAATTCTTGCCTGCAGCCAAGCCTAATCTGAATGAATTCCTCAAGCAATTTAGAGGATTGTGGATGCATGAGGAGGTCTCGCCAGCATTACCGGTAATTCTTCAGTGTCATTATTCTTCAGCAATTACCATCACGAAGATTTCATGCCAATGCATGAAACCGTGCCTTCAAACCTGCAGGATCAGCTGAGCTAACTTGAAACTGGGCTTTCTGGAAGGAGCCCAAATTCTTTTGATTCCTTTGTATGTCTTGCGTAAGCTTTTCTTAGAAAAACACACCCTCCCCCATTCCTTAAAGGGCCATTCTAAGCAGCAGAGACGTTGAGTTTGAAAGATCTTGGGACGAGGTCTGGCCCGGGCAGCACGGGAATCAATCACTCTCAGCACCCCCTGGGTGCAGAAGGCCTCACCCGCCACATCAGACGAGCCTCACACAAGCCCATCTGCTTATGTCCCGCAGCACGTGGCGTTCGGCAAGGCCTGGGAGGAGAGCGACTGGCGGCAGAGGCCAGGCCCCAGGGCTCACACCTGTTCCTGTACCTCTGTTCGGAGGACAGACTCACTTTTGTCCCACTCCACGGGGGAAATGCAGTCTTTTCTCTCTGGTGCTTGTGCCCACCTCTTGGGCCCAGGGAGAAAGCAGGACCCTCAGAGGCGTGTGCCTGGTTCTCCCGCAGAACCCCGTAACCCCACCAGGGCACTTTCTGAGGAGGTACAAAAACAAACTCTTAGCCTTCCCGGCCTAATGCTTCCAACCAGACACCAGAATTCCCTCACCGCTTCCCTGCACGGGACCTTGCGTTCTGTCCTGCGTCCTTAGTCTTCTCCTAAAACACGGGGTCACCCTCTTCGGCACTTGGGGTCTTGCTACTCTACCATCACGGCCCATCAGGTACACCTGCATAGCACTCAGCTGCTCCTCTCCCCGGCGCACACTTCGAGTAACCGCACGACACAGTGTATTTGTGGGTACCGGAAGGAAGGGTGCAAAGACAGGGCGGCAGATGCCTTTGTCAAATCAAGCCAAAAAGCAGGATTCCTGAGTCACTAACACTGCGCAGAACTGTGATTTCTAGCCCTTGCCATCGATGGTGAAATCGCCCGGCAGGCGCGTATTGCACAAAATATGTCGGTCAGCTTCAGAGTGTAATCATGGGACAGGTGGGGGGGGGCTGTCAGGAGGCAAGTTCATAAGGACTCATCTCTTTTTTTAAAAATATGTTTGACTTATGCATTTGAGAGAGAGGGAGAGAGAGCCAGCAAGAGCATGAGCAGGAGGGAGGGGCAGAGGGAGAAGCAGACTCCCCGCTGAGCCTGGAGCCCGATACAGGACTGGATCCCAGGGCCCCAGGACCATGACCTGAGCCAAAGGCAGACCCTTAGCCAACAGAAGCACCCAGGCGCCCCACGGGGACTCATCTCAATCCCAAAGCAGCCATCTGAGGGGAGGTGGTGCCCCAGCATCTTGTGTCTCCCAAAAGCAAAACGAGAAAGTGCAACAGAGATGAAAGGAGCAAGACAGGGAGCACTGCACCCCAAATTCATCACAGCACGAGAAACAGGGGGCACATCATCAAGCCCACAGTTGTCTACATCTAGGGTGAGGGCTGAATTAGAACTCTCCAAAGTGTACATTTTTTTCTAGTTTTATGAGAAAAACTAAAAACATTTTTGATTCTTTATTTAAAAAACAAGAACAACAACAACAACAGAAGATGCAACCATAAGCCAGATACAGGGCCTTAGAGGCCCAGGACCGAAATGCTTATCGTCCACTTTCTTGAACCAAAAAGCTACTGTTTCCCAAACTGGAAGTCATTTTCTTTTGTGCGCGGGTCATAGTATTTCTTCTATTATATCTGAAATCAACCGGTGGTATTTTTAAACCACTCATGATACATACAGACTTCCAGCAAAATCTTTCACAAAGATTTTTGTTAAAAAAAAAAAATTTTGGGGGGCGCCTGGGTGGCACAGCGGTTAAGCGCCTGCCTTCGGCTCAGGGCGTGATCCCGGAGTTATGGGATCGAGCCCCACGTCAGGCTCTTCCGCTATGAGCCTGCTTCTTCCTCTCCCACTCCCCCTGCTTGTGTTCCCTCTCTCGCTGGCTGTCTCTATCTCTGTCAAATAAATAAATAAAATCTTTAAAAAAAATAAAAAAATAAAAAATAAATAAAAAAAACTATTTTTTAATGAAAGCCCTTTTCCAAAGTACTAAGCGTATGGAAAACATTCACAAAATGCCGGTTCCCTCCTTTTCTTTTCCCACTACTACGTAGACAGGCTCAAGACCCCTGGAATAAACAGTACGCGGTATCCTCTGAGACAGACTTTCTTTGGCACTTCCCTCATCCGTTTAATGCTGAAGCCTATCTACCTATAAAAAACAGGTAATCCCTTAGATGGCATAGCTGTGGCATGCCGACATATCATGAAGATTTAACGCTGTAGTAATGACACTGACCGTGACAGCAGTAATTCTGTCCCTAGCATGACCTCATGAGCACACACTAGGTCCTGACCTCATTCCGACTTCACCTCCCACCCTCCATTCCTGGTTCACATGGCTCCCACCACTGGCCCCTGCTGCTTCTCCAACACGCTGTGAGGCTCCCACCTCAGGACCTTAGCACCGGCCGGCCCCTCTCCCTGCAGCGCACCCAGGCACCCATGCGGCTTACTCTTCACACTCCATCCAGGTCACTGTTCAGTCATCACCCCGTAATCCCATTCCTTTGTTTCACCCCATTCCCGCACCCTGTTTCAATTCTACCATGCAATGACTACACTAACGGCTGGCAAACTCTTTCTGTAAAGGGCCAGACACTGAAGACCTTCGACTTTATGGAGCACATGGTCAGGGGCAAGTACTCAAGTTTGCTGTGTGTGGTGTGAGAGCCACCAGAGCGCATACATAAACGGATCGGTGTGGCTGTGTTTCCAGAGAACGTCTTTTATCGGAGCGGGTGGTGGCCACGGTGTGCTGACCCTGTACCGTGTACGGGTTTCTGTGTTTGCTGAACGTAAGCTCCCCCTCGGGGAAGGGAAGGCTCCATTCTGTTTCATCTACTGCTGTATCCCCAGGCACCTGAGGAGTTGTTTCAGTTAACAAATGACGCACCTTACAACCCACTGTTGGGATTATGATCATCTGGTTAGAGGTGATATTCATCTGGTTAGAACTTGATATTCAAAGAGAACATGTGACTTGCTAAAGGTCACACAATGAAGTCCCTAGATTTTATTTTTACTTATTTTTTTAAAGGTTTTATTTATTTCAGAGAGACAGCGTGTGAACATGAGTGTGGGAGAGGGGCAGAGGGAGAGGCAGACTCCCTGCTAAGTGGGGAACTCCACGTGGCGCTGGATCCCAGGACCCTAAGATCATGACCTGAGCTGAAAGCAGACACTGAACTGACTGAGCGACGTGGGTGCCCCAAGTCCTTAGATTTAAAATGGGATAAAAGGGACATATCAGTCGAACTCTGAATGAGAACGGTACCCACTTAATAGGACCTTAGACCTTTATAAAAAGATAGTAAAGAGGGGTGCCTGGGTGGCTCAGTCGGTGAAATGTCTGCCTTCAGCTCAAGTCATGACCGCAGATTCCCAGGGTCAAATCCTGCATCAGGCTCCTTGCTCGGCGGGGAGTCTGTTTCTCCCTCTGCCCCTCCTTCCTCTCTGGGTAAATAAATAAAATCTTAAAAAAAAAAAAAAAGATGGTAAAGAGACTGTGAGGGCAAAGGCCCCATTTTGGAACAGAAGGCTTAGCCGCTAAGCATTTAACGGGCACGGCGTCCTCAACAACGGGCCTCCCTACCTTCTTCACCGCCAGGTCGTGGTCCAAGTCGCTGCCCGAGTCGTCTTCGGGCTCCTGCTGCTGCAGGTCCTTCATTTTAATCAGCAGCTCCGCCTTGGGGGCCGACGTGCTGTAGTAGGAAGAGCTGGTGGCGAGGGACAGGGCCGCCGGCACGCCTGGCTCCTCTCTCCTGCGGGACACGTGAGTGAGCACGTCAGCTGGCTGTGACTCCGTGCCAGACGCCCCCTCCCAGCACCCCGCCTGCTCCGTGACGAGCACACGGCAGTGCCAATGCAAGCACAACAGCCCGCGGCACAAGACGGCCAAGGGGGCGGGGGAGAAGCGACAATGACAGAACTAGACACCGCATCGCCAAATGGATACTCCGCAAGTCTACAGAACGCAGTTTCTTAAGAAGGGGGAAAAGTCAAATAAGCAGGGATGTCTAAGAATCTCCCCGGGTGGGGGGGGAAGGGAGCAGAGGGAGAATTTTCGCCGGGAGCCTAAGGTCTGCGAGGAGTACGTGCGCGCAGTTCCCTGTAAGTGAGGCCCCAAGGCCCCGAATGCAGCCTGCACCTTTCTACCTGCCGCCATGTCCGCGCCCCCTGGCGTGGGTCCATCTCACCCACTTTGTCCTTCTGTGCTGGGTGTCACTGGCGCTCCCACCTACTGTCCGTAAAGGGTGCTTATGGCGCCAGACACCACGAGGACAGATGCAAGCCCACACGCCCACGCAGGCAGCCCGTGAATGAGACGGGCTGTGAAGGGCAGGCTACCAAACCAGTGGCCACGCATCCCCTCACTGCGCTCCATAACCAGGAGCACAAAGTCTCCTTCGTCAACCCGACGTTCAGGAGCCTTCACGATGGACATCCGGGGCCAGGGCCTTCTTTGCTATGGGGGTGCCCTGGGCAGGGCAGCCTCCCTGGTCTCCACCCACAGGGTGCCAGGAGCACCTCCCAGGCCTGACAACTGGCATCCCCAGGAAAGGGCCTCAGTGGCTCTTTTGGGAGGGTCAGCCAACACGGGCTCAAGCACTGGGCAGTGCTTATGAAAATGGGGCCCCAAAAAGCCACGTGCACACAGACCCACGGACCAGCCCCTCGCCCCCGAAGCCCGAGAGACGCTCGGAAGGCGGACGCGCGCTGGCCGAGCTGCAGAACGAGGGCAGCGCTTGCTCACCTCTCCTCCGCGGTTCTGGGAGACGGCACTTTGGGCAGTAGCTTCCTGCGCTGCTGAGCTTCCTCCAGCAAGTGCTCGTCTTTGGGGAAGATGCCCTCCATGAGGTCCATGGTGGTTCTGATCTTCACGCTGGGGTCCAGGATATCGGCCAGGGACTTGTCCTTCCCCACGATCTCCCGGGCCAGCTCCTCCGACTTCAGGTCTTCGGCCGTCCTCTCCTTGGCTTTCACGTAGCTGAGCGCGGAAGGAGAGGCCCCGTGGTCGTTGGCGCGGGGCGCTGGGGCACTGGGGCGCTGGGGCTCGGGCTCGGCGCCCTGGCGGCTGTACAGGCAGAAGCGCGAGTAGGACTGCTCGGACGTGCTGAGCGTCTTGATCTGGTCTTTCTCCAGCCCGCTGGGCAGCGCGGGCAGCTCGGCAGTGCGAGACAGGCCCTGGCGGCTCTCCTTCTCGGGCTGGCTCTCCGAGTGCACGATCTTGATGGGCACCATCTTTACCGTGGTGTTGTTGTCCATCACCCGCTCAATTCTGGAAAAAGAAGTCCATGTGCTGAAAACACAAAGTGAGCCCCGTATGGACTGTTACCCGGGCCAGAAACCGGCCAGTTCCTCGCCTGCCCTGACCGCAGGGGGACATGTGGCCACCGCAGTGCAGGGAGTCTCCAGGATCCCACGACCCAGGACAGGGCATGGAGGTTCAGGAGGCCCCATTTCCTGTCCCCGAGCATCTGGACACCTTCCAGTTTCCAAAGTCACCCACACACCCACAGACGCCTGAGGCTGGATCCCTGCGCTTACTGAGGGGCAGACGGCTGAACACTCGTTTTCATGCCGGCCATCGTGCGCACGTTAACAAGCCCCGCTCACTTACGTTTTCTTTGGGCGGGGAAGACAGGCTTCTCTAACACAACTGTCATGACAGCCTTCTGTCGCTGCCTCTCAAAGCGGGGCCAGCGCACACCGACGGGTGCCCGCGTGGTTCTGCGGTTGCGGTCAGACCTCCCTACACAGCGGCTATGATCTGAGTGGACACTGAGCACACGCATCCACTGGCCCCAGTCTGAGGCTTCCTCATGTGCTGTGTGCACCGCTGTCACGCTCCACCGGCCTTCCACCACTCAACACTTCAAGCCACCCTTCACACGGCTTCTCAAAGCAGCCACGCAAGGATCTGGCACTAAACACAGGGCACACCGCTTAGGTATTATTTTAAGTGATTCAGAGTACACACTTTCCCTTAGGGAAAAAAAAAAAAAAGATGGAGGGTGGTGCCTGGATGACTCAGTCAGTTAAGGGCCCGACTTTTTATTTTTTTTTTTAAAGATTTTATTTATTTATTTGACAGAGAGAGACAGTGAGAGAGGGAACACAAGCAGGGGGAGTGTGAGAGGGAGAAGCAGGCTTCCCACCGAGCAGGGAGCCTGATGTGGAGCTCGATCCCAGGACCCTGGGATCATGACCTGAGCCGAAGGCAGACACTTAACCACTGAGCAACCCAGGCGCCCCTAAGCACCCAACTCTTGATCTCAGCTCTCAGCTCAGGTCTTGATCTCAGGGTCATGAGTTCAAGTTCCACACCGGGCACCATACTGGCTGTGAAGCTTACTTTAAAAAAAGGGCGGGGGGGGGCGCCTGGGTGGCTCAGTTGGTTTAGCGTCTGATTCTTGATTCGGCTCAGGTCATGATTTCAGGGTCGTGAGATCAAGCCCGCATGGGGCTCTGCACTGGGTATGGAGCCTGCTTAAGATTCTCTGTCTCCCTCTCCTCTCCCTCCTCTGCCCGTCTCTGCCCCTGCTCGCCCATGGTCTCTAAAAAAGGAAATAAATAAGATAAATTACTAAAGAAGGTTTCGCAGTGAAAGGAACTAGGGGGCACCCGGACGGAAGGCAGAACATGGAACTTGTCAGTGTGATGGGGCTTCATGCAGGACTCCCACGAATGCCGCTTGGTGCCCTCAGCTAGACTTTGCTGGACCACACCCGGGGACCCTGTGGACGAGGGTCACAGGGACAAAAGTCTGTTTCAAGTATTTTTGAAGGACGTATTGGAGAAAGAGAGCCATCTGCTGGTGTCCACAAGGGAAGGAAAAAACAAGTCAAAATCACAAACCCAAAGTTTCTAGTATAGTGGGCTAAGGTCATTTCTACCATGTGACCCTAATGGAATTTTGTGTACCACATGGAACATTCCAGTGCTCTAAATGAAAGGTTTTTCACCCTTTAACTGGCAGCTGGGAACACATTAATGGTTTTTCCCCTGTACACGGCAATGTACAGGCTAAAATCATTTTGTATTCTCTTCTCTCCTCCAGTAGAAATCATTACATGTTTCATGTAGGTACTCATGTACAGTCCCCAACACTAATGCCTTCTTTAAAATTTATGAATAAATTTTAAAAGGCCAGCTCTGTGGAAAATACCATTTAGATGTGCTAAACGTCAGAAGTAAATTTTGGCATCTTATCCAAGCAAAGACAGAGACAGAAGAAACCCTCTCCTCATTCCTTTCATTACACACTTAGAAACCCAGATCACTGGGGCGCCTGGGTGGCACAGCGGTTAAGCGTCTGCCTTTGGCTCAGGGCGTGATCTCGGCATTCTGGGATCGAGCTCCACATCAGGCTCCTCCGCTGGGAGCCTGCTTCTTCCTCTCCCACTCCCCCGCTTGTGTTCCCTCTCTCGCTGGCTGTCTCTCTCTCTGTCGAATGAATAAACAAAATCTTAAAANGAATAAATAAAATCTTAAAAAAAAAAATTTAGAAACCCAGATCACCTACTACTGAATTTTTTTTTGAAAGTCAGCTCTACGCCCAATGTGGGGCTTGAACTTACAACCCTGAGATCAGCAGTCCCATGCTCTCCCGACTAAGCCAGCCAGACGCTGCCCCAGGACTGACGTCTAAGCCTGCCTCTATTTATCTTCCCCGACTTGTGGAAAAACTGGATTTCCAGGGCAGGAAGACAAGGAAAAAAGAACAAGTCCTTCACACGTTGACCTATACTTTCCAGCAAAGCATCTCTTCCTGGTCTTTTCTAAGCATAAAGGGCCTCTCCTCTTGTAAGCTGTCCAGACTTGCACATTTAAAAAACCGGATGAGGGGCGCCTGGGTGGCACAGCGGTTAAGCGTCTGCCTTCAGCTCAGGGCGTGATCCCGGCGTTGTT
>NC_048238.1:7354684-7360574 GCF_002007445.2 Ailuropoda melanoleuca | reverse complement strand
AGTCAGTCCCCAGGAGCAACTTAAAATCCAATGTGTGCAGCTGAAGCAGGGTACCCGGCGTCCACCACCCGGGAAAGATGCACCTGCAGGAGCTCAGGAAAGGGGTCAGAGCACAGGGCCACCGTCCCAGGATAGTACCTTGTGGGGTTCTCCTCCTGGATCAGCAGGGGAGGTTTGTCTGTCAGCTTCTGGGGAGCGAACTGAGGAGAAGGGGAGCGAGAGGTCTCCATGGCAGACGTCTGCAGGGGCCGGAACTTGGACGGAAGCAGGGCCTCACGCTTCGGACAGGCTATGTGCTCATCTACATGCCGCTTGTCGTGCTCACCAGCGGCCCTCACACCGTCTTCGGGCTGCGCACTGCTTAGCTTCTCCACCAAGGCACAGGGGCTGTGGGACAGGGACAGGCGGTCCACACACACCTCCAGGGCCTCCGGGGAGGGTGGGGGAAGGGGCTTGCTGGGGGCACTTAGGGGAGCAGTCCCAGGTGTGCCACCGGCCAGGCCCTTGAGTTGCCTGGGTTCACGTTTGGGCGGCGGTGGCCTCTGTGGGGCTGGCTTCTTGGGGAGCGGTGCAGTGTTCACAGGCCTTGGGTCCTGCCCCCGAGTGTGCAGGGCCGAGGGGGGGGCGCTCGGCACATGTGGTCCTGGGCCGAGCGTTTCCTCTGGGTATCTGTAATCTCGAGGTAGGGTCCCCGCTCGGCTGCGAGCCTCCTGGGGTGTGTCTGGCGCTTCCCAGGTGGGAGGTGGCTTAGAGAGCTGGGACGGCTTCTGAGAGTCCTGCTGCGCTGTTGGAATGGCTTCCGGACACTGGGCATCTGCTCGTCTAGAGGGACAAAGTATAAAAATGAGCATATGACTCCAAGTATCATCTTCTCTCCAAATGGGACTAGAACCCAGATCTGGATAATCGTCTTACATCATTTGAAGAAATTAAATCCATATACGTCTTCCCACACCTATCTCTACCGTAATCTGTAAGGCAAGATATGCAATCCAAACGCACACCGGACATCAGGCTGGGTGTCGGCACATCATGTCATAGGATGGGGAGTATTAAAAACACGCACACATATCAGACGCACGCACACATACACACACACGCAAGTTGCATGCTGGGGCAAAAAAATTTACACAAATATTTTTAAAAACAATGTTGACGAAANGGCACGCACACATACACACACACACGCAAGTTGCATGCTGGGGCAAAAAAATTTACACAAATATTTTTAAAAACAATGTTGACGAAAATTCTCATACGGCTTTATTCACAAATACTTATTCCGTGTCACAACACTATTTTTATGTGGCTTACTTTGGGAAATCGCCACATACAAAGGCATAGAACTTTCTAGCATGAGGCACAAATCCATTTATTAATAAAACCTTTAAATTAAATCGTATATTATTAAAAACGAGAAAAACACAGGCTTTGGGACACTGTACGAGGTTCAGTGATCTCTCCATCCTGTGATCCGTTTCCAGTTCTACCTGCACTTTTGAGGCACACATGCCTGTGTTTAATATGTGCAGACACGCACACACCTATGGAAAGGTTCCCACAAAACACTCCCACGGGCAGGCCTCACATGTGCGGTCATCCGCGCTGTAGCCAACGCTCACGGGCTAACAACTATCAAACCCGAAACCGAGAAGGGGGCCACGCCTTTGCCAACACACGGTTGCTTCCGACCTGAGTGATAAAACGAGCCTCTGATGGAATCTTCAGTTCAGGGAAGAGCAGTTTCGCATTGAGGAGACAACCGTGTTGTTAAAGGAAACTCTAAGAAGGGCAGCAACGGGAGAGCCAGCAGACACGTCTGAGCACCAGCGCCCAAAAGAGATGTTACCAGGGGCGCCTGGGTGGCACAGCGGTTAAGCGTCTGCCTTCGGCTCAGGGCGTGATCCCGGCGTTATGGGATCGAGCCCCACATCAGGCTCCTCCGCTATGAGCCTGCTTCTTCCTCTCCCACTCCCCCTGCTTGTGTTCCCTCTCTCTCTGGCTGTCTCTATCTCTGTCAAATAAATAAATAAAATCTTTAAAAAAAAAAAAAAGAGATGTTACCAGCGCCCCAAAGAGATGTAACCTACTAAGTAACAAGTCGGATAAGGCTTTCCCCCTGACACCCAGGGCAGTAGCCTCATTCTAGCACCTGCCTTCGGACCCAGGAGTGAGCCGGCCTCCTGGGACAGGATGCCTGGCCTGGGTGTTACAGATGTCCCCCCACCCCCCGGGCTGCTGTCCTGCATGTCCGGTGCCCTGCACAGGTCCCTCTGACCATGTCCTCGGGAAACGGGCCCCTCCAGGTTCAGTGGATGCTCGAGAGCAGAACCCAGACCATGCCCAATTCCTTCTCCTTTCCCACGGTCAGCAGCTGGGGCCAGCCCCCTACCCTGCGCTGTGGGAGCATGGCCAGACAGGCTGGACCCTGCCCCACCTAGAAGCTAGAAGCTCTCTGTATCTAGAAGAGGGCACAGGAGCTCGTCCCAGTGGGGCCCAGAGAGAGGGCAGCTTGGCTCTCTGCTGGCAAGACACTGAACATACCGCCTCAGCTTAGAAGACACACGGTGGCAAAGCAGCCAAGCACAGGAGCTTAAAATATTAACCCAGTTCCAGGAAGGTAGATATTGCAGGACAAAAATACATATCAGGCACGCACTAAAAGAAACTACAAGTTTTCAAAATAACTTGAACATAGCAACGGATGTGTAGAGAACAGCGTCAAGCAGCTGTCTGGTTACCGAATCGCATTTAAACACCTTCGAGCTGAGAACGCGGTTTGAGAAGCCTATCTCAGGGCTCGGGTGTCCTGTCCCAGTCGGTTTGACCTGCTGCGGGGGGTGGGGGGGTGGGGTGAATGCCCTGTGTCTCCCTTCCGTTCCAGCCACTGTGTCTCTTAAAGAGCTTAAAACCTAATTCACAAATGCCTCCCCAATATTGTGCTTCAAAGAGCGGAGCCACGCGTGCACTATTCCTCCTCTCCTACCAACAGGCTTGAAATACAGCATCCACAGACCTGCAGGGAGGCTCCTGGTGCGGCTGACTTCCTAACGACCCACCACCTCCCAGACACACACAATTAAATTAGCTACAATGGACTGCTCAAACCCAAGTGCTTTTGGCCATCTGGATTCACCTTTAGTATGTTAACGAAAAAGGAGCTCTATTTGCAGGGTGCGTTAGACAGGACGTGGAGATGTGCCCAGAAACAGGAGAGAACTCACACATGGGAAATAAGGACTCGGAGCAAAAGACGGCCTGCACGGTCTGCCCAAGGGCCACGTCCGGCTTCTGTCAGGCACAAGGCCTCACGGGCACTTCCTGTCTTCCCAGTGGGGCATCCTTCGCAGGACTGCAGGGTGCTCAGTGCCCTAGGGGAGGCAAGCATGCTGTATGGTCTCTCCTGGTCCTAGCCGTGGGGTTCACTGCGCTGCCCCCCAGCACCGCACTCCAGTTAGACTTACGTTAGCACAGCAATTTCAACGCCAGGCTTGTTCCCTCCCCCTTATTTTTTCTTACTCCTCCTCTTCACCACCACCGGACTTACAAAGTCAAAGGCATAAAGCCACTAATTGGTTTTTTAATCCAGTTAGGAATTCAGGAAATCAGGGTCACAAGAAGAAGGACCACAAGTGGGAATCTGGGGCTCTGCTAGGGTCACATTCTGATCTGTTTCTAACAGGTTCCACGTGACTGCTCAGTAGAGAACGTGCGTGCATGTCTGTGTGTCTGTACCACGTACGTTGCCTGTGTGTCTGCTGGGGGTGTGTTAGATGCGTGATCTGTCGGTCTCTGTGTATTGTACGTATATCCCCCCTCCCGCTTTATTAAATTTTCAAGTATAAAGTCAATGGTGATAGTAAGATCCATAGATACAGAAAATAAGGATATCTTAAGGATTTGTCAGCAAAAGCATCAAAGCATCCAGCTCCTAGGTGTATACAAGGGAGCAGTGAGTAAAGCCGCACAAAGGAAAACTGAAAAGGCAGCTGCATTCTAGAGCCCCAGCAATTGATATGAAACGTAGCTTGCTCACTGTCATGCAGAACATGGTAATGACATGTTACCAAGGGGAACGCTGCTGCTCCCGGGGTTCCAGGAGGAGGGAGGCCTGGCGGGCTCTACACACTGGAGACTCCCCGAGCCCTGCAACCTGCGCTTGGGCTCGACCCTATGCCACGCTGTTCTTTCTCATGAGCCTGGCCGCTGCGGAGGCAACGGGAGGTGAAAGGTCTCTAACGGGGCAGTGAAGCCAAACGAAACGAACGTGAAGAGGAAAGTCCCCAAGGAAAGGCCATGCTGAATGCTGCTCCGCGGCCCAAACACCCTGTGATGGGGCAGAAAGGACCAAAAGGCCCGAAGGAAAAATATCATCCAGATACACATAAAGAGACACACGCCAAATGCTCTGGAAACCCCTCCACACTGTTCTAACTGCCATCGACATTTCTGAGCTTTGGAAACCCCCCCCACACTGTTCTAACTGCCATCGACATTTCTGAGCTCTGGAAACCCCCCCACACTGCTCCAATTGCCATCGACATTTCTGATGTGGGTATGGTGACCGCCAGGCCCACGTCTAAATGTGGTGTCTGTATATGAGAGGTGGCTGTTTTATTTCCAGGTTGCATCTGTTCGCGATGAGCCCTGGGGCAGCACTGGATTTCTCTGTCTGGGTCACAGTTTTCTGCTCCCCATCTCACAGGCCTTCGGTTCCTGGTTGCCCCCAGCACGGGACTGGCCTCACTCTCCAGTGACTCGTAGCTCATGGTCTCCACTCCCCTCACTGGGCTGGACGCACCTCCACGGAGGGAAGGGAACCAGGCTAACTTCTTTGGGGCCGTGGGAGCAAATCTTTCGTGCACCATGTCACACCGTCACCTGAACGCCCATTACACCTACAAATGCATTTCTGCGTTTCGGTCACTGTGCAGAATGGTAAGGGGTAAAGCTGCATTTTCTGAGATGCAGGCAGTTAGGTTCTGAGCGAAAGAACTCTGCATGTGAACATTCCCAACATAACTAAACACCTGTAGACTGCTCTGTAATCACTCATTCACTGCAGCTTTGCAAGCAGGGTTAACCATTACTTTCACCAAGAAAAAGAGAAACATTTCCAGCCTGTCGACGACTTAAGTAAGGCACACAGGGTCCTCCTTTCCGAAGTACTTAAGGAGTCAGTGACAGGAAAGGACACACGGTCCCTTCTGACTTGGACACACACGTGTTGCTCAAGGCTGTTACTTCTGCTGTGTTTTTGTGTCTGAGGCCACTGTAAAGTTTCTAGCCCACACTTTATTTGGGGTTTCATTAGGCAGACACATCCAATCACGCCATCGCTTACTAGCTATGTGACATCAGGCAAGAGACAGTGTGTCAAAACGCTTCGTTTCCTCTCCTGTCCAGGTGAGTCACAGGCTACACCAGGGGACGGTCGCCACGTGAGGCGGAGACAGACAGAGCCGCGGGCATGGCAGGATCCGTGGGCTGGTCCCTACCAGCCAGACGCCGCGCTAAGCACCCACCAGGAAACGGGCCTCCGTGGTGCAGCAGAGCTGAATGCAGATCCTAGGACAGGAACGCCACACATACCCTCTTCCCACGACGCCACACAGCCGGAGCATGGCTACGCAGGCCTCCAAGTGCGAAGGGCACCCCGTGGCAGCTGCTCCAGGGCATCTGTGCTACGAGGACACCACCAGAATTCTGTGCGTTGGAATCGACTCAACTTAATAACAGAGAGACATGCCGCAAGCTTCCAGTGCATAACACCAATAGGTTTCCTCCTTTCATTTAAGTATTATGAGGGGGCACCTGCATGGCTCAGGCGTGAAGCATCTGCCTTCGGCTCAGGTCATGATCCCAGGGTCCTGGGATCGAGGACCATGTT